>NC_059286.1:7813181-7815681 GCF_017591435.1 Portunus trituberculatus
GTAGTAGCAGTAGCAGCAGCAGCAGCAGCAGTGTAGTAGTAGTAGTAGTAGTAGTAGTAGTAGGAGTAGTCACCACGAACTCTCCCTGGAGGCCGCCCACCGCAAGAATGAGCAGGAGAAGATCCGAGCGTATGGGGAGAGAATCCAACACATTGACCAGGGCAGCTTCACACCTCTGGTCTTCACCACATCTGGCGGGATGGGCTCCAAGGCTCAGTGCTTCTACTCAAGACTAGCCGACCTAATGGCAGAAAAGAAGCACCAGCCAAGGAGTCATGTCGTCGCATGGATGAGGTGCCGTCTTTCATTCTCCCTCCTCAGATCAGCCCTCCTGTGTCTCAGGGGGACAAGGCATTCCACTCCCATACCTGCAGATTTAAGTGGCCTTGACTGCGAGGCTACAGTGGTGGAGAGTGGCATAAGAGTAGATAGAGTAGAGGTAGAGTGAATTTATAGCTAACAACTAATGTTTATATTATAGAGTAATAGATATGGTTGGATGCCACAGTCATTAGCGAGAGTTGGGGCTAATGACCTCCAAGTAGTGGAGCCCCTAATTGACGCATCAATAAACATGGGGTGGAGGTATTCTTTAGTAGTAGTAGAAAAAAAAAAAGTAGTAGTAGTAGTACCCGATGGCCGCCTGTCACCACGAACTCTCCCTGGAGGCCGCCCACCGCAAGAATGAGCAGGAGAAGATCCGAGCGTATGGGGAGAGAATCCAACACGTTGACCAGGGCAGCTTCACACCTCTGGTCTTCACCACATCTGGCGGGATGGGCTCCAAGGCTCAGTGCTTCTACTCTAAGACTAGCCGACCTAATGGCAGAAAAGAAGCACCAGCCAAGGAGCCATGTCGTCGCATGGATGAGGTGCCGTCTTTCATTCTCCCTCCTCAGATCAGCCTCCTGTGTCTCAGGGGGACAAGGCATTCCACTCCCATACCTGCAGATTTAAGTGGCCTTGACTGCGAGGCTACAGTGGTGGAGAGTGGCATAAGAGTAGATAGAGTAGAGGTAGAGTGAATTTATAGCTAACAACTAATGTTTATATTATAGAGTATTAGATATGGTTGGATGCCACAGTCATTAGCGAGAGTTGGGGCTAATGACCTCCAAGTAGTGGAGCCCCTAATTGACACATCAATAAACATGGGGTGGAGGTATTTTTAGTAGTAGTAGTAGTAGTGGTAAAAGCAAAAGCAGCAGTAGTAGTAGTAGTAGTAGTAGTAGTAGTAGTAGTAGTAGTAGTAGTAGCAGCAGTGGTGGCAGTACAGTAGCAAACAGCAGCAGTGGTAGTAGTAGTAGCAGTAGTAGTGCAGTGATGGTGGCAGTACAGTAGCAGCAGTAGTAGTAGTAGTAGCAGTAGCAAGCAGCAACAGCAGCAGCAGCAGTAGCAGTAGCAGTAGTAGTAGTAGTAGTAGTAGTAGTAGTAGTAGTAGTAGTAATGGTGGTAGTAATAGAAGCAACAGTAGTAGTAGTAGTAGTAGTAATAGAAGCAACAGTAGTAGTAGTAGTAGTAGTAGTAGTAGTAGTAGTAGTGGTAGTAAAAATATGAAAGAAAAAAATGAAGACAGTGAAAAGAAATCAAAGAAAAAGATAAAGGACACGAAGGAAGGAATGAAGGAAGGAAGGAAGGAAGGAAGGAAGGAAGGAAGAAAAGGAGAGAAAGAAAAAAAAGATGAAATTTTGTATAAGAAAGAAAGAAAACGTGGAAAGGAGAACTGAATAACAGGTAAGATATTAAAAAAACAAAGAGGAAGAAGAAGAAGAAGAAGAAGAAGAAGAAGAAGAAGAAGAAGAAGAAGAAAAAACAACAACAACAACAACAACAACAACAACAACAACAAAATAGGAGATGAATGTGTGTGTGTGTGTGTGTGTGTGTGTGTGTGTGTGTGTGTGTGTGTGTGTTATGTGCCATTCTCGTCGTAATGAGGTTCCTAAATAGTGTGGGAGAGTTGGGAGAGTGGGAAGAAGGTCAGCGGTGATCCATCCACGTCAGAGAGAGAGAGAGAGAGAGAGAGAGAGAGAGAGAGAGAGAGAGTGAGAGAACAAGAAAGGAGAATAATTATTTCCAGAAGGAGGAGTAAAGTTCATGAGAGAGAGAGAGAGAGAGAGAGAGAGAGAGAGAGAGAGAGAGAGAGAGAGAGAGAGAGAGAGAGAGAGAGAGAGAGAGAGAGAGAGAGAGAGAGAGAGAGAGAGAGTTTGCCTAATATTTGGTGTCTTAATTCTTTGTATATTTTCCAATTTTCTCTCTCTCTCTCTCTCTGTTTGTCTTTTCACCATGAAGAAGGACGGAAGGACGGAAGGAAAGAAGGAAAGAAGGAAGAAAAAAGAGAAAGGAAGGAAGGAATTAAGGAACAATAAGTGTGAGACGAGAGACAATGATATTCTAAGAGAGAGAGAGAGAGAGAGAGAGAGAGAGAGAGAGAGAGAGAGAGAGAGAGAGAGAGAGAGAGAGAGAGAGACGTGATTATTGTGTGTACTGAAGTGTATGT
>NC_059286.1:7818181-7830681 GCF_017591435.1 Portunus trituberculatus
CTCCTCCTCCTCCTCCTCCTCCTCCTCCTCCTCCTCCTTCTTGTATTTATTGGTTGTTTGTTGATATTGGTCACTAAATTCAGTGGTATGTTTCATTTATTTTTTTTCCTTTATTTGTTTACTTGTTTACCTATCAGCCTGTGTGTCATGTGTGACAGTTTGTGTTGGTGAGGAAACAATGTGTGGCACGATGGAGTATTCATAGCTAGAAGTGAAAGTGTACAACACACTGTGTGTAACACCGCTCCGCCCCTCGACGTGTCCGTGCCACGCACCCCGCATATCAAGGGCGCCAGTCTTGTCCTCTGCTTGTTGGACAACTCATTACATACTTTCCAAATTTGATTGTTAACTCATTTCGTGTTTGAAACAAACTTTTGGCATTTACAAGCGACGCTTCGTTTCTGAAAGTAGCGCACTGCCTCCCAAGGGTAATCGAGGAGGCTGGTTTGTGCTTACCTTCCAATGCACAGTGTTGCGCCCTGGATGCCACACAGGCGCCGCTCGTTCAAGTGCCGTGCGAACGTGCCATGTGTACACTTTGAGTATTGCTTGTTTACTAAAATGAAAGTGACGCGCACCGTGGAGGACAAAAAAACATTCAGAGTGAGGTGGGAACACTAATTCCTCTGTGGTGGACCTGCATACTGCACCAACACACGTCTGAGAGAGTTCACAAACATTCTTAATGCCAAACACTTATTTTCTAGCATATTGAGGGTGTTGTCCACGGAGACCTGTATCCTGTCACGAACATCGATGTCCTCAGCGACGGTCAAGTCATCCCCACGCTGGGCACAGAGAGGGGCGTTGTGGCAAGCACTGGTTACCACCGCTTGAAAGATGATAGGCCCAGAAACTCATTACTTGAAGGATCCCTCACGTGCTTTCATCCCACTGGGAAACACACGTCATGGCCAGACAACATGTTTGCCTTAGACAAAAACCTCATTATACCAGGCTGAGTACGTGTGTGTGTGTGTGTGTGTGTGTGTGTGTGTGTAATTCACCACCACGGTCGCCTGCTGGTCACCCAGCCAGTCTTCCTCATTACGGAGCGAGCTCAGAGCTCATAGACCGATCTTCGGGTAGGACTGAGACCACAACACACTCCACACACCGGGAAAGCGAGGCCACAACCCCTCCAGTTACATTCCGTACCTATTTACTGCTAGTGAACACACCCCACACATTAAGAGGCTTGCCCATTCGCCTCGCCGCGCCGGGACTCGAACCCGGCCCTCTCGATTGAGGGTCAAGCGTGCTAACCACTACACTTCGCGGTGTGTGTGTGTGTGTATGTGTGTGTGTGTGTGTGTGTGTGTGTGTGTGTGTGTGTGTGTGTGTGTGTGTGCGCGTCTTTGTGTACGTGTTTGTGTATGTGTGTGTGTGTGTGTGTGTGTGTGTGTGTGTGTGTGTGTGTGTGTGTGTGTGTACGTGTGTGTGTGTTTCACTGTTTGATCTGCTGCAGTCTCTGACGAGACAGCCAGACGTTACCCTACGGAACGAGCTCAGAGCTCATTATTTCCGATCTTCGGATAGGTCTGAGACCAGGCACACACCACACACCGGGACAACAAGGTCACAACTCCTCGATTTACATCCCGTATCTACTCACTGCTAGGTGAACAAGGGCTACACGTGAAAGGAGACACACCCAAATATCTCCACCCGGCCGGGGAATCGAACCCTGGTCCTCTGGCTTGTGAAGCCAGCGCTCTAACCACTGAGCTACCGGGCGTGTATGTGTGTTTGTGTGTACGTGTGTGTGTGTGTGTGTTTGTGTGTTTGCTATTGCTGGGCATTAAGTGAGAAGAGTCTCTCTCTCTCTCTCTCTCTCTTTCTGGCAGTGTTTGTAACCCCCTAACCGAGGGAGAGGCGCCCCTCACCACTCCTGCCGGCCTTCCCTCTGAGGCGGGGCGCCGTGTTGCAATCTTCCACAGAGGCACTAGGATAAAAGGGCAGTGGCGGGCCAGCAGAGCCACAAGTCCCGGAGAGATGTGGCGCAAAGCGTTCTCGCCTTCCACCTTGACAGCGGCGGTGGTGGTGGTGGTGGTGGTGGTGGTGGTGGTGGTGACGGGCGGCGCCGCAAGCGACCACACGTCATCGTCCATGTCGGACCTGACGGAGGAGATCACCTTTTCCTTGCTGGTGAACCAGTTGGCGATACTGAAGGGCATGAACGAGTCTTTCTCCCTGTGTGCCTCCCGTGAGTAGCCTTTCGCTGCGGTTGACCCCTGCAGCGCCCCAGGACTATGTATACAGTGTGTGGACTTTAGTCTGGAGACACTGGTGGACACTGGGACCAGTGCACAGCTTCGCGGGGCGTGCTGTGCTGCAGCAGGGACGGGCGTGCCAGGGTAGGGGAGGGGTGGAGCAGCTTGAGGCATGGTGGGGGAACAGGTGGTATATTGGAGCTAGCAAGGGGCGTGCAGGGGCAGCAATGCACGTGACGGGAAGGCTCCGGGCGTGCCGCTCACTGACTCTCTTGTAATTGTTTACAGGTGACAGAGACTATCGCTTGTGGAAGGAGGAGGCGAACCAACAACTGCAGGCTACGGAGGACAGCCTGCGGGGCATGGCGGAGGACGCGCAGGAGCGGATGCACAACATGACGGAGGAAACAAGGGACAGCCTGCGAGGGATGGTGGAGGACGCGCAGTCCAGAATGCAGGCAGTGGAGGAGGCGGTGCAGGCACAGCAGCGGGCAGTGGAGGCGCGGCAGCAGGCGGTGAAGGAGGCGGTGGAGACACAGCAGCGGGCGGTGGAGGCGCGGCAGCAGGCGGTGGAGAAGGCGGTGGAGGCACAGCAGCGGGAGGTGGAGGAGAGGATGGAGGCACAGCAGCAGGCGGTGGAGGCTCGGCAGCAGGCGGTGGAGGAGGCGGTGGAGGAACAGCAGCGGAAGGTGGAGGAGAGGATGGAGGCACAGCAGCGGGCGGTGGAGGAGGTGGTGGAGGCACAGCAGCGGACAGTGGAGGAGGCGGTGGAGGCACAGCAGAGGGCGGTGGAGGAGTCGGTGAAGGCACAGCAGGAAGCGATGGAGGCAGTGGAGGCCAGGCTGCAAAACACTATCAATATTCTAATGCGGCAGGGTGAGTCAGGGTAGAGAGTGTTGTGGCTTGGCGGCAGGGTAAGGCAGTGGGCGGCAGGGTAGGGAGTGTTGTGGCTTGGTGGTAGGGTGAGGCAGTAGGCGGCAGGGTAGGGAGTGTTGTGGCTTGGCGGTAGGGTGAGGCTTTGGGCGGCAGGGTAGGGAGTGTTGTGGCTTGGCGGCAGGGTGAGGCAGTGGGCGGCAGGGTAGGGTTTGTTCTGGCGTGGCAGAAGGGTGGGGCAGTGAACGGTAGGGAAGGGTGTGTTGTGGTGTGGCGGCAGGGTAAGGCAATGGGAAGCAGGGTAGGGTTTGTTCCGGCGTGGCGGCAGGGTGGGGCAGTGGGCGATAGGGAAGGGGGTGTTGCGAGAGAGTGAGGCAGTGGACGGCAAGGTAGGGTTTGTTACGGCAGGGTGAGGCAATGGGCGGAAGGGTAGGGTGTGCTGTGGCAGGGTGAGGGTGTGGGACTTGCGGTGAAGTGGTGAGCCTCAGGGCGGCGCAAGTCTTCGTGGCGGCAGAGTTCCGGGCGCTGGTGTTCACTTGGTCAGTGTTGGTGAGGCAGTGGCCACTTGGTGATGCACCAGGGAGGAGTGGAGGAGGTGGGCGGCGGGACACCCACAGCGAGGTGCCGCGGCACGTCAGTAGATACTGTTCACAACGCTCTACAACTACTGTTCTACATTCACAGCGGCACTTTTTCTGTTACAGTGGCATTGCAAGCTCTCCATAACGACACCGAGCCCTCTCGCTGCGACCCAACAGGCGCTACAAAAGGTAGGTGAGCGTTCACTGCACCAGCAGACTCAGTGGTCGTGTTGACAACCTTAAAAAAAAGTGCAGGGTTGTTGTCGCCTCGCTCTACCTATCACCTGGCACCTGCCCTCTCTCCCGCAGTGCTGCATGGGGCCAGGGGAACCTTGTACTCCTCCATATTCCGCCTAACATGTAGATGGCGAGTGGTGCTGCCGGAGGGAACAAGACCTGTCTTCCACTGGGAGTTGCCGGAGGAAGACTGTGCAGGATGTCGCTGTGGCGAGATGAGTGTGTTTGAAGTGCGTGATGGGGTGAGGAACACTGGTGAGTAGCATTGTACTTCCTTACTTGTTACGGCTCCAGTGACTGGACGGATCAGACTTGCTTGTTGCACCAGTTACTGACCTGACTGGCTGCCTCTCACCTTCCATGTGTGTTCAGTATGTCAAGAAAGACGGCAAGTGTTTGGTTGAAGTGTCACTGCTGACCAGAGTCTTCTCTCCTTACAGGGTAAGGAGTGTGTGTTTGAACACCTTCCCGACCAACATATCCCGAACAGAGTCAAAAGCAACGAATTCAGTGTACGGATGTGGAATGGGCGTCGTGAGGGTGGAGTGGGTGTGCGCTATCAGGCCGTGCCCATAAACTGAGACGAGGCTGACAACAAGAGTGTTTCCTTGCAGTAAATATCCACACACACCTGAATTACCTTTATATTATGTTTGTAGTACATTACTGTAACATTTGATTAATAAATGATTGCTTACAATGTTCCTGAGTATGAGAGTAAACTATGACAATTACTGCCGTGCCAGGTTCAACCCCCTGCCACTGCCAAGGCTCATTCCTGCACGCGTGCTGCACACACACACACACACACACACACACACACACACAACAACAACAACAACCGGTTAACACATACTGTCCGGTCACAGCTACACTAGCAGTAGCAGATGTTGCAGCAGTAGCAGTAGTAGTAGAAGTAGCAGAAGCAATAACAGCAGAGAGAGAGAGAGAGAGAGAGAGAGAGAGAGAGAGAGAGAGAGAGAGAGAGAGAGCAGATCTTCCTTTTATGAATGGGACAAGTGTGTGTGTGTGTGTGTGTGTGTGTGTGTGTGTGTGTGTGTGTGTGTGTGTGTGCATCCTGGCTCTAGTTAGAGGGGGAAGGTCAAGTAAGTAATAGAAAATGGATAAAACTGCAGAAAATAAGAGCAGAGACTTGTGTATTTCTTAGCGGTCACCCTATTGCCACACTCACACTCCTGATTCACCCTCGCTAATGTGTAGAGGGAGGAGGAGAGGAGGAGGAGGAGGAGGAGGAGGAGGAGGAGGAGGAGGAGGAGGAGCAAGAGGAAGAAGAAGAAGAAGAGGAAGAGAACATTTTTCTCATTCTTCCTCTCTTGCTATTGTTTTGTTTCTCATTTCTCTTCTTTCCATCAAATTGTATCCCCCCCCTCTCTCTCTCTCTCTCTCTCTCTCTCTCTCTCTCTCTCTCTCTCTCTCTCTCTCTCTCTCTCTCTCTCTCTCTCTCTCTCTCTCTCTCTCTCTCTCTCTCTCTCTCTCTCTCTCTCTCTCTCTCTCTCTCTCTCTCTCTCTCTCTCTCTCTCTCTCTCTCTCTCTCTCTCTCTCTCTCTCTCTCTCTCTCTCTCTCTCTCTCTCTCTCTCTCTCTCTCTCTCTCTCTCTCTCTCTCTCTCTCTCTCTCTCTCTCTCTCTCTCTCTCTCTCTCTCTCTCTCTCTCTCTCTTTAAAAGTTTCGTTTTCTTTCACAGATCTTGCTGCCACGTTTTCTATGTCTCTAGTAAAGGGGGAATCTGAATTAAATATTTCAAGTCTCACTATTTCAAGGAATGATAAGAAGAAAAAAAAAAAAAAAAAGAAGTAGGAAAGGAAGACTAGCATTGATAGTATTAGTAGTGATGATCTGGGTAATTGTAGTAGTAATAGTAACAAATAGTAGGCGTTTTATACACATAGGGAAGAGTAGTAGTAATAAATGACATTCTCTCTCTCTCTCTCTCTCTCTCTCTCTCTCTCTCTCTCTCTCTCTCTCTCTCTCTCTCTCATGGCATCATCCGTCCGCCTAAAGATAAACATCAAAGTCACTGTTGAGAGAGAGAGAGAGAGAGAGAGAGAGAGAGAGAGAGAGAGAGAGAGAGAGAGAGAGAGAGAGAGAGAGAGAGAGAGAGAGAGAGAGAGAGAGAGCTTGTGTACAGGATCATTTTATTGACATTTGGAAGGGTCTATGGAGGTCAGAAGATTAATGGCCACAGTCTTCACTATTTCAATCCCCACATGAGTTTGTGAAGCTGTACAAAATCACCAAAATAGTAAGCAGAATGAATAAGGAAACGCGTCATGCTACTGAAGGGGTTAAGCCTCCCGCTATTCCTCCAAGCACAGTTCCAGTATGTATTGCAATTCAAATAAGCCAGATATTATTTTTGTTATTATTAATGTATTATTATTATTATTATTATTATTATTATTATTATTATTATTTATTATTATTATTATTATTATTGTTTTTTTTACTACTACTACTATTACTTCTGCTACTCTACTACTACTACTTCTACTACTACTACTACTATTATTATTAATACTAGTACTATACTACTAAGCACACACACACACACACACACACACACACACACACACACACACACACACACACACACACACACACACACACACACACACACACACACACACTGCGTAGAGTAGTGGTTAGTACACTCGACTCACAATCGAGAGGGCCGGGTTCGAGTCCCGGTAAGCGGCGAGGCAAATGGGCGCGGCTCTTAATGTGTGGGGTGTGTTCACCTAGCAGCAAATAGGTACGGGATGTAACTGGAGGGGTTGTGGCCTCGCTTTCCCGGTGTGTGGAGTGTGTTGTGGTCTCAGTCCTACCCGAAGATCGGTCTATGAGCTCTGAGCTCGCTCCGGAATGGGGAAGACTGGCTGGGTGACCAGCAGGCGACCGAGGTGAATTACACACACACACACACACACACACACACACAGAGCAGCTGACTTTGTGGGTATATAGTGTTAAAACAACATCACCAAATACTACCACACGACACCACCACAGCACCACCACCACCACCATCACCATCACCATCACCACTACCACCACCACCACCAACCTGCCGTGGCCAAGGAAGCAGTTTCCTCTCATATTTAAAGCAAATTTGAGTGTTTTTTTTATTTGTGTGTGTGTGTGTGTGTGTGTGTGTGTGTGTGTGTGTGTGTGTGTGTGTGTGAGTGTGTGTGTGTTAGCGTGCGTGTGGGTATGCCTGTATGTGTGTTCACTGTTTGATCTGCTGCAGTCTCTGACGAGACAGCCAGACGTTACCCTACGGAACGAGCTCAGAGCTCATTATTTCCGATCTTGGGATAGGCCTGAGACCAGGCACACACCACACACCGGGACAACAAGGTCACAACTCCTCGATTTACATCCCGTACATCCCGTACCTACTCACTGCTAGGTGAACAGGGGCTACACGTGAAAGGAGACACACTCAAATATCTCCACCCGGCCGGGGAATCGAACCCCGGTCCTCTGGCTTGTGAAGCCAGCGCTCTAACCACTGAGCTACCGGGCCGTGTGTGTGTGTGTGTGTGTGTGTGTGTGCGTGAGGACCAAAAAAGCTGAGGAGAAAAGGAAGA
This sequence comes from Portunus trituberculatus, assembly GCF_017591435.1. Classification (NCBI taxonomy): domain Eukaryota; kingdom Metazoa; phylum Arthropoda; class Malacostraca; order Decapoda; family Portunidae; genus Portunus; species Portunus trituberculatus. Next base: position 7,825,698 of record NC_059286.1, read on the forward strand.
GAAAAGAAAGAGGAGGAGGAAAAACGAGAATATTTACACAACATCCTGCCCGCCACGCCTCCTCACACAGAGCCGGAAAGTTGGCCGGGTGTTGGTATAGGAGTGTATCGAGGCGCAACACACCTCTTCTAATTGGTCCCTGAGAGAATGGCCCCTATTGCCTTGGTGGCGCGGCGGGTCAGAGGTGATGAGGAGAGGCAGGGCGGGGCAAACAGCACCTCACAGGACCGCCACACTCACGACTTCGCTGACTGCACAAAATAAAAAGAAGAGGAATGAAAGGAAAAATATAAACAATGTGTGTGTGTGTGTGTGTGTGTGTGTGTGTGTGTGTTGGTTTTCATGCTTTTTTTTCAATGCTTTTCATCGTTCTAAGGCTTTTTATTTTTGTATGTTTTTCTTTTTTTTTCATCTAATCGTCTTGTTTATCTGTTTATCCTTGTTAATATTATTGTTTTCAGGTGCTTATGGTGTTGCGGGAGAACTCTGTACGGTGTAGTAGTAGTAGTAGTGGTGGTGGTGGTGTCGAGCGAGATTGGTACCTGAACACAATCGCGATAAAGAAATGCGCGATAACGAAGTAATGCGCGATAACGGAAGCAATGCGCGATAGCGGAAGTGAGGAATGTATGGTCAATATATAAACTGCTTAGCCACAGCTCTGAGCCACGCCTTGCTACATTTCCTTGCCTCCACCCACACTCTGGCTACGCGGGTGTCTGTCTGTCTGTCTGTCTGTCTGTCTGTCTGTCTACTGCCTTGCCGTGGTGCAGATGTGGCTTGGGTGATGTTGCTCAGTTCAAATTGTATCCTTCTGGTAACACAGGATAAGGAAATGATATATAAAAGAGAAGGAAGAGAAAAAAAATGGAGCAAGTTTAACTAAAAATGATAAGAACAAGAGATTAAAAATGATGTATACAAACATAGATGGGATTTTATCTAGTAAATTAGAATTAAGAGATTACATAAAGAAAGAAGAACCAGATATTGTATGCCTGGTGGAAACAAAGTTAAATGAGGCAATAAAAATAGACATAGATAAAAGGTATAATATATGGAGGAGAGACAGAGTGGGTAAAGGAGGAGGAGGAGTCATGATGATGTTAAGGAAGGAGATAGTGGTAAATCAAGTGGAGTTTGGGGAAGGAAAATCAGAAATACTGTATGTTAAGATGCATATTAACAAAAAGGAGTTAACAATCATTGGAACATATGTGCCACCAAAACAAACTCATGGACTAACCAAGAATATAGAGACATGATAGATGACACAATAAGGAGTCTTACAAGAATCATTAAGGAAAGGAGAAAAGTGATATTGGTAGGAGATTTCAACTGTAAGGAGGTAGACTGGGAAAATTATGAAAGTGGTATGGGGAAGATGCCTGGGAGATAGATTCCTGAACCTAATGATAGATAATTTGATGGTCCAAAGAGTAAAGGAAAACACAAGATTCAGAGGAAACGATGAGCCGGCAAGATTAGACCTAGTTTTTACAAGGGATATACCAATTAACGATGATATAAGATACAAGTGCCCATTGGGAAAGAGTGACCATGTAATATTAGAAATGGATATAGAAGAAGGAAAGGAAGATAGAGATGAATCATACAAAGGAGACCGATTAAATTACAGAAAGGCTGATATTGAGAATCTCAAGAACTATTTTAAAACGTAAACTGGGAGGAGATGGAAAACTCATTAACGGTTCAAGAGAAATATAACTTATTTTTGGAAATATACAAAACTGGGGTCAGGAATATGTTCCGAAATATAGACCTAAAGAAGAAGGAAAGAAAGATTGGTTTAATGCAAGATGTGCTAGGGCAAAGGAGAAACGAGATGGAGCATGGAAAAGGTGGAGAAGAAACAGAAATCCAGAAAATAAGGAAAACTTCAAAACAGCAAGAAATGAATATGCTAAGGTGAGAAAGGAAGAAGAAAAGAACTATGAAAAGGACATTGTCGAAAAATGTAAGGAACAACCAAAATTGTTCTACAGATTCATAAATGGAAAAATAAGACAAAAAGAAACAATAGAAAGGTTAAAAGGAGAAAACGGAATGGTGGAAGACCCAAAAAGTATGGCAGAACTGTTAAATAGTAAATTTCATGAGGTCTTTACTAAGGAATCCAAATTTGAAAGACCACAGGGTAATAGAGAGACTGTCTATATGAAAGAGATTAAAGTAACCAAGCTTGAAATAAAAAGTTGATGACGGAATTGGATGAGGAAAAGGCAATGGGACCGGATGAAGTCTCAGGCAGAATACTGAAAGAATGTAGGGAAGAACTAGCAAGTCCAATATACAACATCATAAAATGCTCAATAGAAAATGGAACAGTGCCAGTGGAGTGGAAAAGAGCTGAGGTGGTTCCCATATATAAGAGCGGAAGGAAGGAAGAACCTTTAAATTACAGGCCGGTATCACTAACTAGTGTAATATGCAAGATGTGTGAAAAGTAATAAAGAAGCAATGGATTGAGTTTCTTGAAGACAACAAAATATTATCAAATAGCCAATTTGGTTTTAGAAAAGGTCGGTCATGTGTGACAAATTTATTGAGTTTCTACTCTAGAATAGTTGATAAAGTACAAGAGAGAGAGGATGGGTTGACTGTATTTATTTAGATCTAAAAAAGGCTTTTGATAAAGTGCCACATGAAAGATTACTATGGAAGTTAGAGGAGAAGGGTGGCTTAAAAGGAAGCACATTGAGATGGATGAAGAATTACTTAAGGGGAGAGAAATAAGGACGATAGTTAAAGATATGAAGTCCAAGTGGAGAACAGTAGACAGCGGAGTGCCACAGGGGTCAGTATTGGCACCAATACTTTTCTCGTATATATAAATGACATGCCAGAGGGAGTGAACAGCTACATAAATCTGTTTGCGGACGATGCGAAACTGTGCAGAGTCATTAAACAAAAGAGGATTGTGAAATACTACAGGAAGACTTAAACAAGATCTGGAAATGGAGCAAAAAATGGGAGATGGAATTCAATGTGGACAAAAGCCATGTCATGGAAATGGGAAAAAGTGAAAGACGACCAGTGGGAATCTATAAGATGGGAGATGGAGTAGAACTAGAAAAAGTAAAAAAGGAAAAGGACTTGGGAGTGACAATGGAAGAAAATAATCAACCGGTAAGCCATATTGATAGAATTTTCAGAGAGACATATAATTTGCTAAGGAATATTGGAGTAGCATTTCACTATATGGACAAGGAAATGATGAAGAAATTGATAAGTACTAAAATAAGACCTAGATTGGAATATGCAGGAGTTGTGTGGACCCCCATAAAAGAAACACATAAGAAAATTAGAGAGACTACAAAAATGGCTACAAGAATGGTTCCAGAATTTAAAGGGATGGCATATGAGGAGAGACTAAAGGCAATGGATCTACCAACCTTGGAGCAGAGAAGAGAGAGGGATCTGATACAAGTTTATAAATTGATTAACGGAATGGATGAAGTGGATAATGAGAAACTGATCCTGAGAGAAGAATATGACTTTAGAAGCACAAGATCGCATAGTAAGAAACTAAGGAAGGGACGATGTCTGAGAGATGTTAAAAATTTAGTTTCCGCAAAGATGTGTTGAGACTTGGAACAGTTTGAGTGAGGAAGTGGTGTCAGCAAAGAGTGTGCATAGTTTTAAAGAAAAATTGGATAAGTGTAGATATGGAGACGGGACCACACGAGCATAAAGCCCAGGCCCTGTAAAACTACAACTAGGTAAATACAACTAGGTAAATACACCCACCCACCCACCCACCCACCCACCCACACACACACACACACACACACACACACACACATACACACACACCGTATATTATTATTATTATTATTATTATTATTATTATCATTATTACACACACACACACACACACACACACACACACACACACACACACACACACACACACACACACACACACATGCAGGTGACTCAATTCGTAAGGCAACCGTTTATTGACTCTCTCTCTCTCTCTCTCTCTCTCTCTCTCTCTCTCGCATGAAGAAAAATTGTATGCAAGACTTTTTATTTCCACATTATCATTAATTAAACCAGCTTAGAGAGAGAGAGAGAGAGAGAGAGAGAGAGAGAGAGAGAGAGAGAGAGAGAGAGAGAGAGAGAGAGAGAGAGAGAGAGATCAGTGATGAATTAGAGTAAAATGCATGGAAGGAAGGAATGGAAAGAGATATTGAAAATGGAATAGAAAAAAAGAAAAGGAGAAGAAATAGAGAAAAATAATTTTGGAGACAAGAAAAGAAAAGGAATTGTGAAAGGAAAAGGAAAGAAAGGGAGAAGGAGAGGAAAGGAGAAGAAGATGAATAAGTAAGAAGAAAGAGAGAAAAGGAAAAAGAAAAGGATATAATGAATGGATAAACAAGAATGTGAGTTTATTTTAATTTATTTTTGTTATTTTTCAACATTTTTCTTTTTTTTTTTTTTTTTTTCTTTCTTTTCTTATTTTTTTCCGTCTCTTAATTGCAATCCGTCAAAAGTTACCTGGACAGAGACACCCTCGCTATTTTTTTTCTTTTTCTCCTTTTTTTCTTTTTTTTGTTTTTTTTGGAGCAAGCTCGCAAATTTTGTTCTCTCTCTCTCTCTCTCTCTCTCTCTCTCTCTCTCTCCTTCGTTTCATTGTGTTGATACACACACACACACACACACACACACACACACACACACACACACACACACACACACACACACACACACACACACACACACACACACACACACACACACACACACACACACACACACACACACACACACACACAGGAAAAAATAAATGGAATATATGTAAAACTGAATATATACAACTAGTCTGCCTCCTCCTCCTCCTCCTCCTCCTCCTCCTACTCCTCCTCCTCCTCTTCTCGACACAAAACTAAACCGATTCTTTTTTTCTCTTGATTTTTTTTCCTTCTATAAAAAAATGTTCATGTTTTTTTTCATTATT
>NC_059286.1:7848181-7850681 GCF_017591435.1 Portunus trituberculatus
ATGTTCTAGTGACAGAGTAACAAGATTTCACCTTAGCAGGAAGAACACTCCCGAAAACCCGCCTTGTCATCTCTGTGGCCTTTGAAAATAGTTATAGTGAAGTTGCAAGGATTTTTGGGGATTTTTAAGGTTCCAGTGACAGATTAAACAAGATTTATATTTAGTTGGCAGGAGAAACAGTCTCGAAAACCCGTCTTGTCATCTCTGTGGCCTTTAGAAATACTCATGGTGAGAGAGCAGAGTGTTTTGTTTATCGATCGATTTTTTAAGGTTCAATTGACAGATTAACAAAATTTCTATATCATTTACCTAAGAAGTGCTCTTGACATCCCGGCTCGTCATCTGTGTGGCCTTTGAAGACAGTCGTGGTGAGAGAGCCGTTTGTTTTTTTCTATTTACTTATTTACTTCTTTCGTAATTCAATCTGTACAATTTTCAGCGAGGCGCGTCGACACCATACGAACGGCAATCACGCGAACCTCTCTCTCTCTCTCTCTCTCTCTCTCTCTCTCTCTCTCTCTCTGTGTGTGTGTGGGTCTTGTGGCGGGGGAACAATACTAAAGAGGTAACGATACACAGATTACACAAACTCTCTCTCTCTCTCTCTCTCTCTCTCTCTCTCTCTTCGTTTCTTCTCTTTTTTACTCAATTAGTAATTCTTTTTTCAATTTGCAGGGAAATATTAACTCTCTTCATTTTCCTTATCTTCCTCCTCCTCCTCCTCCTCCTCCTCCTCCTCCTCCTCCTTCACAATGACTAGATCTTCTTTCCACCTTTTCTTAGCCTTTTCTTCTTCTTCTTTCTTTCTTCTCCCTCCCTCCCCTCCCTCTCGCCCTCTCTCTCTCTCTCTCTCTCTCTCTCTCTCTCTCTCTCTCTCTCTCTCTAACCCCCTTTTAAAAACAGTGCGCAACTTTAAAACGCATTTACAGTGTGATAAGTTTTCCCTCTTATCGGTCTCTCTCTCTCTCTCTCTCTCTCTCTCTCTCTCTCTCTCTCTCTCTCCATTATAATCGTTGAAGACCAGAGAGAGAGAGAGAGAGAGAGAGAGAGAGAGAGAGAGAGAGAGAGAGAGAGAGAGAGAGAGAGAGAGAGAGAGAGAGAAACAAAAACTGGTCTATGAAACAATGGTGCAAAAATAAAATGAAATGAAAGAAAACGGGAGGAGGAGGAGGAGGAGGAGGAGGAGGAGGAGGAGGAGGAGGAGGAGGAGGAGGAGGAGGAGGAGGAGGAGGAAATATACAGAGACAACTACGAAAATATTAACCAAGTTTCTCTCTTCCTTTCCTTCACCTAAGACGAAGGAAGAAGGAAAAGGAGGAGGAGAGGAGGAGGAGGAGGAGGAGGAGGAGGAGGAGGAGGAGGATAGATGATCACTCTGCCGACCTCGTGAAGTGTTTGTCAAGTCCACTCCTCCTCCTCCTCCTCCTCCTCCTCCTCCTCCTCCTCCTCGCCCCATTTTCTAAAATCAATTCTGCTGTAACAATCCTTTCCTCAGAGGCAGCCGACCTAATGCCAAGACTCTCTCTCTCTCTCTCTCTCTCATTACACGCCCAATGCTTCCCCTTCGCCGGTCTCTCTCTCTCTCTCTCTCTCTCTCTCTCTCTCTCTCTCTCTCTCTCTCTCTCTCTCTCTCTCTCTCTCGCTCTTTGTTTCCAGTCAGCTGATTGCTTCAAATGTTTTGTGCTCCGTGTTGCACGCACGCACGCACGCACACACACACACACACACACACACACACACACACACACACACACACACACACACACCGCGTAGTGTAGTGGTTAGCACGCTCGACTCACAATCGAGAGGGCCGGGTTCGAGTCCCGGCGCGGCGAGGCAAATGGGCGCGGCTCTTAATGGGCGCTAGGTACGGGATGTCCGGTGTGTGGAGTGTGTTGTGGTCTCAGTCCTACCCGAAGATCGGTCTATGAGCTCTAAGCTCGCTCCGTAATGGGGAAGACTGGCTGGGTGACCAGCAGACGACCGAGGTGGTGAATTACACACACACACACACACACACACACACACACACACACACACACACACACACACACACACACACACACACACACACACACACACACAGAGCGGTAATACTCACAATTAATTATCACTTGCTTATTAATTTCCGGCACCTCTTCTTACCTGGAAAGAGAGTCATTATTATTATTATTATTATTATTATTATTATTATTATTATTATTATTATTATTATTATTACTACTATTATTATTATCATTATTATCATTATTACTATCATTATTATTGTTATTTTATTATCATTATTACCATTCTCATTATTAAGTTATTCTGGAACCATGAAAACACCCTTGAGAACTCTACTGCAGCCTGTCAAACTGTCACTGAAACCATGAAAACACCCTTCAAAACCCCAATGACATCCACTGCAGCCTGTCAACCTGTCACTGGAACCATGAAAACACCCTTCAAAACCCCAATGACATCCACTGCAGCCTGTCAACCTGTCAAACCGTCACTG
>NC_059286.1:7870681-7878181 GCF_017591435.1 Portunus trituberculatus
TAATGCTCTCTCTCTCTCTCTCTCTCTCTCTCTCTCTCTCTCTCTCTCTCTCTCTCTCTCTCTCTCTCTCTCTGTCTCTTTTTAACCCCTTCAGTACCATAACGCGCTTCCATATTCACTCTGGTTACTATTTGGTGATTTTGTAGAGCTTCAGAAACTCATGTGGGGGATTACAATAGTGAAGACTGTGGCCATTAATCTTCTGCCCTCCATAGACCCTTCCTAATGTCAATGAAAAGGTCTAATCGCACACAAATCTCAAGGTAAAAAAAATGTCCCGATACTAAATGGGTTAAAGGTTTAAATCAGCAGTAAAGCTTCCAGACAGCTTTATATATGATGTGGTTTTAAGTTTGCGGTCTTTTAAATTCAAGTCTCTCATCTTCTATTCCATCTCTCTCTCTCTCTCTCTCTCTCTGAATTCATTATCTCTTTTTTTTTTTCTTAAAGCATCAAGTAAAAGCCACAAGGGAATTTAAGCCGTGTGTGTGTGTGTGTGTGTGTGTGTGTGTGTGTGTGTGTGTGTGTGTGTGTGTGTGTTTTTTGTCAGTACAAGCGCCTTGTGTGTGTGTGTGTGTGTGTGTGTGTGTGTGTGTGTGTGTGTGTGTGTAGGGGGAGGCAGATTTGTGTATGTGCGCGTGCATGCGTGTGTCTGCATGTGGGGCGTTTAAATGCGTGCACTGACACACACACACACACACACAGAGAGAGAGAGAGAGAGAGAGAGAGAGAGAGAGAGAGAGAGAGAGAGAGAGAGAGAGAGAGAGAGAGAGAGAGAGAATGGATAGACAAACAGACGAAAGAGAAAAAAGAATGCAGTCTCTCTCTCTCTCTCTCTCTCTCTCTCTGTTACATTAACACCTCAAATTCAATGAAGTGAAAATCAGTGTTCCAACTTTACCGATCCATACAACTCTCTCTCTCTCTCTCTCTCTCTCTCTCTCTCTCTCTCTCTCTCTCTCTCTCTCATGATCGTAACTATAACTCGCCATAATAAAAATGAGTTACATCTATGGAATTGAGAGAGAGAGAGAGAGAGAGAGAGAGAGAGAGAGAGAGAGAGAGAGAGAGAGAGAGAGAGAGAGAGAGAGAGAGAGAGAGAGAGAGAGAGAGAGAGAGAGTGTGTGTATTACATTTACAGACGCCAAACAAACAATAAAAAAAAACCCGTAACATATTGGGATTGTAAAAATGAACAGTTTATTGAGAGAGAGAGAGAGAAAGAGAGAGAGAGAGAGAGAGAGAGAGAGAGAGAGAGAGAGAGAGAGAGAGAGAGAGAAAGATCAAAGCTAGGCGTGACAATGGTGTGGGCGGCGCGGTCTCCCCCCCCCTCCTCCTCTTCCCTTGTGAGACTCAAGGGCGCAAACTGTATTGATGAAGTTAACAGGCCTCTTGTCGGCCCCTCACCCGCCCCCCCACCCCAAGCCACCGCCGCCGCCGCCGTGGTGGTGAGAGGTGAGGCGGACGTGGAGGTGAGAAGTGAGGCCTGGGTGTGGTGGTAGTGGGGGGTAGAGGAGTTAACAGCGGCACCATCACAAGGATTGGTGCTGGTAGTCATCAAGTCTACATGTGACACAACACCACCTACACCACACCATGGATTCCCTCTAGGCCACACCACACCACATACACCACACCATTAACACCACACCATCAACACCATGCACACCACCTTCACCACACACCACACCATTAACACCACACCATCAACACTATGCTCACCACCTTCACCACACACCACACCATTAACACCACACCATCAACACCATGCACACCACCTTCACCACACACCACACCATTAACACCACACCATCAACACCATGCACACCACCTTCACCACACACCATCAACACCATTAACACCACACCATCAACACCATGCACACCACCTTCACCACACACCACACCATTAACACCACATCATCAACACCATGCACACCACCTTCACCACACACCACACCATTAACGCCACACCATCAACACCATGCTCACCACCTTCACCACACACCACACCATTAACGCCACACCATCAACACAATTGCACACCATCTTCACTACACACCACTGCCTGCCTGCCTGTTTCCACCAACACATTTGTCCCTGAGTGTTGCAAGACTCCCTACAACTGACCCGCCACTCACAGCCTCACACACCACACCTGCCACTCTTTCACAGCCACACTGCCTCCACACTGTACCACTCTTATTCTGCCATCACTCACAACACCAAAAGATAATAATCTCTCTCTCTCTCTCTCTCTCTCTCTCTCTCTCTCTCTCTCTCTCTCTTCATCGGCAGTAATCGGCAGCGCGGCGGTGTTTCCTCGCCCGGTGATCGCGGCGGCGTCTTGTCGCGGCGCCTGGAAGCACAAGTGTTTTTGGTAATTTCCCAGGGCACCGCGGCTCCCCTGCGGCCGCCAAGACCTTTTCCGGGCGAGGCGCAGCGCCGCCTGCCACCTGCTGCCTCAGCCTGCTGCTCATCCTGACCCTCTAGGAGCCGCGGGCACACACACACACACACACACACACACACACACATTCACCTTGGTGGGGCTGGCTGGGCGCCCCTGCTGTAGGGCGGTGAGGCGGGCCAGCAGCGAACGCTCGCGCCGCGTGTAGGTGGCCGCTAAGTCACGCAGTGTGCCCTGCAGCACGCGGATTTGCTCCTGCTGGCACGCCACCACGGTGTGCAGGGCGTGCAGGCACGAGTGGGACCCCTCTTGCTGCCCTCCCTGCTGCTGCTGCTGCGGCGGAGGCGGCTCTGCGTCCTCCAGTAGGGCATGGTGGCTCTGGGCGTGCGGGAGTGCAGGCGCCGATGCCTGCTGCAGGCTGCCCTCGGAGTAGCTCTGGCTGCGGGGCAGGCCAGGCCACGCCTCCTCCTCCTTCGGCGTGTCCCTCAGGCGTTCCAGCAGGCCGCCGTACAGCGACTCCTCCTCCGAGGTGGTGTCCGCCACACCCGGCGACTCCCCGCTGAACATGGGCGGCGCCGGAATTGGTTCATGCGGCAGGACGCAGCCTTCAGCCCCCTCCATGACTCCTAGCGCCCACAGGCCGCCCACGCCACCCTCCTGTGGGCACTGCCCACCATCCCGCCCTCACCCCTCCCCTGCACAGCACCACACGGCACAGCACAACACAGCGATGCGCGGAACCACTCACAGCACAGCACAACACAGCACAGCACAGCACAACACAGCACAACACAGCACGGCACGGCGCGAGGCCCCACGATGCCCGCCGCGGGAACCACAATCAACACACACGAACACACACACACACACACATACACAGCGCCAGGCGCCACCACAGCAGCACGTGATCCGCCTCAGACCGAGGGCGGCGCGCGTCTCACACCACCGACACTCACCACCACACTGACCGCCGCCCGCCTCCCCTCGCACGCGCCCCGCTGCGGCCCTGCGCCTCGCGGTCCGCCTCGCGCCTTCAGCCCCGCCGCCCTCACCGCAACCCGCCCCGCCGCACTCGTCCACCACTCAAGATCCTCTTACTTCATTTATTTATCGTTTTATTTACTTGACCGTCACTGCCAGTATTGAGACACGCTCTGCTCGCACCGCCACACTCTTCACCGGCCACACACGTGACTCACTCTTCACCGGCCACACAAGTGACTCAGTCTTCACCTGTCACACAGGTGACTCAGTCTTCACCGGCCACACAGGTGACTCAGTCTTCACCTGTCACACAGGTGACTCAGTCTTCACCGGCCACACAGGTGACTCACTCTTCACCTGTCACACAGGTGACACACTCTTCACCTGTCACACAGGTGACTCAGTCTTCACTTGTCACACAGGTGACTCAGTCTTCACCTGTCACACAGGTGACTCAGTCTTCACTTGTCACACAGGTGACTCAGTCTTCACCTGTCACACAGGTGACTCAGTCTTCACCTGTCACACAGGTGACTCAGTCTTCACCTGTCACACAGGTGACTCAGTCTTCACCTGTCACACAGGTGACTCAGTCTTCACCTGTCACACAGGTGACTCAGTCTTCACCTGTCACACAGGTGACTCAGTCTTCACCTGTCACACAGGTGACTCAGTCTTCACAGGTGACTCAGTCTTCACACAGGTGACTCAGTCTTCACCTGTCACACAGGTGACTCAGTCTTCACCTGTCACACAGGTGACTCAGTCTTCACCAGCCACACAGGTGACTCAGTCTTCACCTGTCACACAGGTGACTCAGTCTTCACCTGTCACACAGGTGACTCAGTCTTCACCTGTCACACAGGTGACTCAGTCTTCACCGGCCACACAGGTGACTCGCTGTGTTTTCTTGTAGTAACGTAAATATCTTGTTAATTTGTCCCTTGAGCAAAAAAAGAAACACGTGTAACCTCTTTACGAAGAGGAGAGAGAGAGAGAGAGAGAGAGAGAGAGAGAGAGAGAGAGAGAGAGAGAGAGAGAGATTTTGTTGTAATGAATTTATTACGCAGAGAAGCGTCAAACCATCATAGGAAATTACAAAATATTACTAAAGACAAGAGTTAATGAATTACATACAAAATAAACGCAATAGAGTTAGTGATGTAAGGGTACAAAACTTACGTCAAAAGACATAACCGTCAAATAGGATACATACAGGAAGATGTCGTTGTTTACAGTGGATTAAACACCACCAAAGCGTGGGTAGCGAACAAGTATGGTGTCTAAATGATCACCAGAGAGTAAAAAGAGACATATTTGTTCTAATGTTTCTTCCCTAGGCAACATATCACTAACAATGGGACACTGTAGGCAATAATGTTGTAAGGTGTTTGAGAAAGGTGCATTACAGAGTTGACAAGTGGTGAAGTGCTGCTCTTCCTCCAGCCGTGCGACTTGCCACACCGGCCTGTAGCCCAGCCTGATGCGTGCCGATACCACGTTGTGTCTACGAACCATGAGGCCCGTACGACGATACTTGAAGGAGTGCGCCCTCATGGTGTCATAATGTTGGATAGACTCGCTGATCACTCTCTGAGCGTCCATCGCCTGCTTCACAGCCAACATAGCAGCCGACCTGAGGCTCCGCCGATAGCAGTGCAGAGAAGGTGGCGGCTGATCGACGCGCGGCTCCTGCCCACAAGTTGCCTTCGCCAGGCTGTCCACAGCATCATTATGGGAGAGACCAATATGAGAGGGGATCCAGACAAACTTAATAACTAAGGAATGATCTTGTGCTGTGGCCAATAAGGATAGGATTCGTCTGGCAGAGGTAAAGGAGGGACGCAAGGAGGTAATAGCCTGAAGGGCTGATTGCGAGTCACAGATAACAACACCATTAACTCTCCTCTGACAAAGAAGCTCCACAGCGTCGAGTACTCCCTGCAACTCACAATACGTTGAACTAGAGCCGTCAGGGAGTCTACGGCCAGTCCATCCTCCTACCGGGGGATCCAAGTCCGGGGAGAAGGCTGCACTACCGGCCCGTCCGTCAGGTTGCAGGGAACCATCGGTGAATATGCGGTGCGGCGTCGGAATAGATGATGTTACCACAGCAATAGTCTTCAGGGCCCGCTGCTGCTGCAGGACAGGTATCTCCTCTTTCGATATCTCAGTAAAGAGAACAGCTGGGAGGGGAACACGCCAGGGCGGTGAAACAACCTCTGCCTCGTCAATACTGATGTGGAGACTATGGAGCAGAGAACACACATGCTTTATCAGATTACGACCACCATGATGAATTCGGGGCAGTCTTGCGTTGGGACCCATGGCTGTCCTAACAACATGAGTGTAATGAAGTGCAAGGTGTGGTGTGTGAAGACATGTGGTAGTAAGAGAAGTGACATTTGAGTGTATTCTGTCTGCAAGAAAAGGAAGCTTAAGCTCTGTTAGCATATTAACAATTCTTGTTGATGACGGGCAACCCAATATAAACCTCATTACCCTGTTTTGAAATTTGTCAAGGGGATCCAAAGAGACTTTAGGGAGTTGGATTAAGGCAGGAGAGATAATCCACTACTGAGCGTATAAACGTCACGTAGATGGTCCTGGCTAACGGGATTGATATACCCTTCTCTCTGGTGGCGAGCGTCCTTAGAGGCGTGAAGCGCTTCTCGAGGCGACCCAAGAAATCCCGAATGATAGGGTGAACACAACGTCCCGGAGTGGCTCGAGGGATGTGAACTGGAGCGCCCAAGTAGATATACTGAGTGCACAGCGGGATGACACTGTTGCCAACTGAAAAGTCTGGAAGGAGTCTTGGACTGCGCAGGGAAAAGATTCTGCTCTTATCAGGTGACATGAGAAGACCACAAGAAGCTGCTGCACTGGAAAAGGAGTCAAGATGATGTTGTAGGTCCTCTGCTGAATAGCTGTGAATGCAGATGTCGTCAGCATAACATGTAATGGTAGTTCCAGGAGTGTTGGGTAGCAATGAAAGTAGCCGATGCATTAATATGTTGAAAAGGAAAGGGCTGAGCACACCCCCTTGAGGAGTTCCTAATTCGAAGCCGTGAGATGTACTGTAAGCACCTTTGAAATACACTCTGGAGGTCCTGTTGTTAAGATAGCCCTTTAATCCATTTCAATAAATTACCTTTGATGTTGAAATCCACCAGTTGGTCAAAGATAATGTCTTTGTTAGCAATATCAAATGCACTTTTTAAATCAAGAAAGGCTACCACACTGTTTGACGACAGGCGAGAGTAAAGATCTACCAGGCAATGGTGAGTGCTTCTTGAGGGGAGAAAGCCAAACAACCTAGGCGAGAGCTTGTCTCCCAGCCGATACATGAGGCGGTTAAGCAGAATCCTTTCCATGACTTTAGAAAAACATGAAGTGAGTGATACAGGTCGAAACTTATCTGTAAGAGGTTTAGGTATAGGCACAATGGTAGAGCATGTCCAAGCAGCAGGCAAATAACCACGCTTAAAACAGAGATTATAAAGGCGAAGCAATGGATTACCGGGTACTTTGAAGAGAAGACGGAGAACCGAGTAGGTGATCCCGTCATCGCCTGGAGCTGTTGCTTTACCTCGAGCCAGGGCACGCTGTAACTCGGCTGTAGTGATCTCCACTTCGTCCTCCTCGTCTGGCGTCAGCAAGGCTGCCATTAACCGGAGGGCGCGACGATCTGCTCCGTGGCGGAGGGCCCGTTGTACATGTTCTGGGAGGCTAGTAACACGGGACTGAGTAGACCAAGCTGTTACAAGGTTACCAGCATACTCAGCTGGGCTGTGATGGAGGGCACTGGCCGGCTTCCTCTTCAGCACCCTGTTGATAGCATGCCACATAGATTTGGTGCTCGTCTGGTGGTTTAAGCCGCTCAGGAAATCGTGCCACACCTCTGTCCTTACACAGCGCTGAAGAGTCACCAGGGTGTCTCTGGAGTCTCGATACTGGCGTAGATGTTGTGATGTTGGATGCTTTTGGTAGAGTAGACCATCCGCCTCTGCCGCTTGCTCTGCCTCGCACAGACGTCCGTCGAGCGTCCACGCATGGGGTCTGGTCTGCCGTTTAATGCGAGGCCTGGAGATGTAGCGTAAGTAA
>NC_059286.1:7880681-7883181 GCF_017591435.1 Portunus trituberculatus
TTATTTGTCCGTCGTGGTGAATTGCATTGTATTGTTTTTCTCTTTCTTTTTTTCTCTTTCTCTCTTCTTTTTTTTTTTTTTGTTTTATATGCTTCATTTTTCTTTTTTTCTTTCTTTCCTTCTTTCTTTCTTTCTCCTTTCTTTCTTTTTTTCTTTCCTTCGTTAATTTTTTTTTGCCTCTTCAGTTGTGGTTTAATTATTTATTTATTTATTTATTTATTCATTTATTTATCTATTTATCTATTCTTCGTATATCAATTTATCTCTCTGCCTTTCTACTTATATATGTATGTATGTGTGTATATATGTATGTATGTATGTATATATGTGTGTGTATCTATTTGTCTACGAGTATCTATCTGTCTATTAACACCACAAAAGTCCAGCAAGAGAACACACACACAACACACATACACACACACACACACACACACACACACACACACACACACACACACACACACACACACACACACACACAGAGGCAAGGCTGAGTCAGAAATTCCCAGTGATTTGTAAGCTGGCTTTAATACAACTGAGGTAGGTGGAGGTGTAGAGGCGGGAGGGGAGACGCCAGCCAACCTACCCGTGTGTGTCTGTGTGTGTGTGTGTTTGTAAAGGATCGCTAGTACTGAGAAACACTTTATTCTCTCACCACGACTGTTTTCCAAGGCCGCAGAGATGACTAGCCTGGGTCCCTAAGGAGTAAGGATGCTGGTAATGTGTCACTAGTATCGTAAAAACATCCTTAAAAACCCATGTCACTTCATCATGATTAATTTTCAAAGCCACAGAGAAGATTTGCTGTGTTTTCGAGAGCGTTTCTCCAGTTAATCGTATTGGAATATTGTTAATGTGTCACTAGTATCGTAAAAATATCCTTAAAAACCCACATCACCACTAGGATTTATGTCCAAGGTCGCAGAGATGACTTGCAGGATTTTCAAGAGTGTTTTATCAAGTAATCCTATTATTTTTACCACTACAATCATAGACACACCTTTAAAACTGACACGATTTACTAAAAACATGTTCTGAAACGCTTTGATTCTCTCTCTCTCTCTCTCTCTCTCTCTCTCTCTCTCTCTCTCTCTCTCTCTCCACAACTGTTTTCAAAGACCACACAGATGATTAACTGGAATAAAAATAAGAGCGTGTGTGTGTGTGTGTGTGTGTGTGTGTGTGTGTGTGTGTGTGTGTGTGTGTGTGTGTGTGTGTGTGTGTGACTAAAGGTAACGACAGTCTACACACACACATATGAATTGAAGGACATGCGGAATGGATGGGGGTGGATGTGAAGTAGAGGAGTAACTGGATAGATAGATAGATAGATAGACAGATAGACAGATAGATAAATGATGTGAAAGTAAGAGCAGTATAGTAAGAGATATTGCCTTACGGATATGAGAGAGAGAGAGAGAGAGAGAGAGAGAGAGAGAGAGAGAGAGAGAGAGAGAGAGAGAGAGAGAGAGAGAGAGAGCGGGGGGGGGGAGTGAAGGCAATCAGTCAATCAGCGTGAAAGTAACAAGAGTAGACAGCAAAAGACACATCGCAAGACAAGATCCTTTTCAAATAGTGTTAGTGCGTCGTGGAAGTGTTTTTAGAAGAGTATTGCCTTTAAGTAACGCAAAAGTCACGTTAATTTGCCACTACAACCATTAAAACACAAAAAATCGTGTATCTTTAAGTAGAACCTTTTCAAATAGTGTTAAACCATTCAAACACTCTGAAAAACTCTCGTGCCTTTAAGAAGAGCCTTTTCAAATACTATTAAACCATTGAAACACTGAAAACCTCTCGTACCTTTAACTAGAACCCTTTCAAATACTATTAAACCATTGAAACACAGAAAACCCCTCGTGCTTTTAACTAGAACCTTTTCAAATACTGTTAAACCATTAAAACTTACTAAAAACCCGCGTACCTTTATCTAGAACCTTTTCAAATACTGTTAAACCATTAAAACTTACTAAAAACCCGCGTACCTTTATCTAGAACCTTTTCAAATACTGTTAAACCATTCAAACACTCTGAAAACCTCTCATGCCTTTAACTAGAACCTTTTCAAATACTGTTAAACCTTTGAAACACTCTGAAAAACCCGCGTGCCTTTAACTACAACCTTTTCAAATGCTATTAAACCATTGAAACACACTAAAAACCCGCGTGCCTTTAATTAGAACTTTTTCAAATACTATTAATCCATTGAAACACAGAAAAGCTCTCGTGCCTTTAATTAGAACCTTTTCAAATACTATTAAACCATTGAAACACAGAAAAGCTCTCGTGCCTTTAACTAGAACCTTTTCAAATAGTGTTAAACCATTGAAACACACTAAAAACCCGCGTGCCTTTTTTTTTTTTTATACCATGTGGGCTTTTCACGGAAATTTATTAAGGGTACCTCCTATTTCAAAGCCCACCCGCTAGGAAACCGTTGCCCCGAGTGAGGAAGCCCAACCTACACTCAGACCGTAGATAGGATTCGAACCCGTGCGCT
>NC_059286.1:7885681-7928181 GCF_017591435.1 Portunus trituberculatus
CTAATTATTCTTTTGGGCCTCTCAAAACAGTCGTGGTGAGACAGCAAAGCGTTTCTGAACACTTGAGAGCCGAACCCTTCCTGTCTGTCTCCACCAAGCTTCTGTATTTCCAGCTGCCAATGAGTCGACTTAATTTACGAAGGATTTTTTAAGACTTTCATCCCTTTTCTCTTTATTTTGCTTAACTCTCGGACCTGCAGGGGAACTGACAACTAAGTGGGGCATTATTTTCATCTCGTTTCATGTTACCCTTAACCAGTTTTCCCCTTTGACATAAAACCCCCAGCTTCAACAAATATAAACTTCTTGCAACTCTTACTAGTAACATCTTTCCTTACCCTGAGTATTGACCCTGGAGAGCTTGCCCGCCTCACCTGTATTACCCCTTGGAGCACTTCAAACCCTGTGCCTGCAAAGTGACCCTGAACAAGTCCTGAG
Organism: Portunus trituberculatus; assembly: GCF_017591435.1. Lineage (NCBI taxonomy): Eukaryota > Metazoa > Arthropoda > Malacostraca > Decapoda > Portunidae > Portunus > Portunus trituberculatus. The sequence continues at coordinate 7,886,120 of NC_059286.1, forward strand.
CAAAACCCTGAAGCCAGAAGGGAAAGATTAATAGGTAGGGTGGTGCTGGTGGTGGAACAAGCAGGATATTACCACGAATGAAGGAAGGGAGAGGGGGTGAAGGAGAGAAGAAGAGAAGGAAGAAAGGAAAGAGAGGCTGGAGGCAGAGGAGGGGACCAGGAAAAAGATAGAGAGGGGAGAATAACGGAGAGAAGGAAGAAAATGAGGAGGGAGAGGCTGCAAAAGAGAAGAAAACAAGGAATAGATGGAGAGAAAAAAAAGAAGCGATGGAAAGAGAGCAATAAGAAAACTCTGCAAGGAAGGAGAGAAGAACGAAGGAGAGAAGGAGGAAAAGGAAGAGGGAGAGGCTGGAAGGAGAGGAAGAAACAAGAAAAAGATGGAGAAGAGAGAAGAAGCGAAGGAAAGGAGGAAATAAATAAAAAGATTCTGCAAGGAAGGAGAGAAAGGAGGAAGGAAGAGAAGAACGAAGGAGAAAGTGAAGAAGGAGCGGAGAAGTGAATAAAGCAAAGGAGAGAGGGAGAGAAAAAGAATAAAGAATGAAGAGAAAAACAAACGGAGTGAATGAAGAAAAGGAAGGGAAAGGAAGAGGAAAAGAGGAAGGTACATATAGGAGAGAGAGAGAGAGAGAGAGAGAGAGAGAGAGAGAGAGAGAGAGAGAGAGAGAGAGAGAGAGAGAGAGAGAGACTGAAGGAAAGGAAGGAGGGAGCGGAGGAAGGTAGGCATGGAGGAGGAGGAGGAAGTAGGGGAGGAGGAGGAAGTAGGGGAAGAGGAAGAGGAGGAGGAGGAGGAGGAGGAGGAGGAGGAGGAGGAAGAGAGAAAACTGTGATGATAAAGGCGAGGTAATACAAAACGTGACAGGGAAAGAAAAATGACGCAAGCATCAGGACATTTAAACATTACCGTCCAGAGAGAGAGAGAGAGAGAGAGAGAGAGAGAGAGAGAGAGAGAAGAAAAGAAAGATAGAGAAAAGCCAATCAGAGAAAGAAAAGAATAAGAAAAGAGAGAGAGAGAGAGAGAAGAGAGAGAGAGAGAGAGAGAGAGAGAGAGAGAGAGAGAGAGAGAGAGAGAGAGAGAGAGAAACAAAAAACAACTGACGCCAATCACTCTAGAGAAAAGGCGAAAAGAGAAGAGGAAGAGGAAGAGGAAAAAGAAGAGGAAGAAGAAGAAGAGGAAGAGAACTGACACACCACAAACAACCTAATCAGAGAGAGAGAGAGAGAGAGAGAGAGAGAGAGAGAGAGAGAGAGAGAGAGAGAGAGAGAGAGAGAGTCAGGTTAGCCCATCCACCGCCGTTAGGAACACTAGATGGAATTTACCAGTCGCAAAAAAGTTAACACCGCGCTTGCATGTTGAGTAGAGAGAGAGAGAGAGAGAGAGAGAGAGAGAGAGAGAGAGAGAGAGAGAGAGAGAGGAAGGAAGAAGGAAGAAAGGAAAGTAAAACGAGTGTAATGTTGAAATAAGATGTTAAAGGAAGAGAGAGAGAGAGAGAGAGAGAGAGAGAGAGAGAGAGAGAGAGAGAGAGAGAGAGAGCATTACCATCACGAGCAAGTCATGAGTGACGGAGTGAGGGTGTGCAAGGCAACTACACGTAATGGCGCATGTACACACACACACACACACACACACACACACACACACACACACACACACACACACACACACACACACACACACACTCAGATTTAGTTAGGTAAGGTAAGGTTAGGTTAGGTTAGGTTAGGTTATATTAGGTCAGGTTAGGTCAGGTTAGGTTAGGTTAGGTTGCGTTAGGTTAGGCGAGGTCAAAGGTCACATTGTCTAACCTAACCTAAGATGACCTCCCTCTGCCCTGCATAAAGAACCATTACTAGTATGACCCCACACACTATTACAGGTCACAGCAGGTCAGAAATGGTCAAACAGCCTATATACCCCAAAACTCTCTCTCTCTCTCTCTCTCTCTCTCTAAATTGGTACAGCAGCAGCAGGCAATTTACAAAGTGCACTAATAGCAAGGGGAGGGGCGATCAGCTGTTATGGGGGATGGAGGAGGGGTTGGGGGTGGTGAGGGAAGGGGTAGGGGTAGAGGGAGAGGGAGGGGCAGAGGGAGTGAGGCGAAGGGAAGGCGAGGGATGGGGTGAGAGAGAGAGAGAGAGAGAGAGAAGTGAGAGAGGGAGGGGTGTCTATGGGGGTGAGAGAGTGTGTCTGGGGAGTTGGGGGGTGATATGGTGGGGGGGAGGGGTGGAAAAAATGAATGGTCAGCGTTGCATTATTTTTTTTAACAGTTGAGTGTAAACGTGCGTGTGCTGTGTGTGTGTGTGTGTGTGTGTGTGTGTGTGTGTGTGTGTGTGTGTGTGTGTTTACAGTGTGTTGATGATAAAGATGATTGTTATTTATTTGATCATTTTTGTTGTTGATGTTGTTGTTGTTGTTGTTATTGTCCTTGTTGTTAAAATAATGTAGTAGTAGAAGTAGTAGTAATAGTAGTAGTAGTAGTAGTAGTAGTAGTAGTAGTAGTAGTAGTAGTAGTAGTAGTGGTAGTGGTGGCAGTTGTAGTAGTAGTAGTTCTTGTTGTTGTTCTTGTTGTTATAGTAAGAGTAATAGCTCTCTCTCTCTCTCTCTCTCTCTCTCTCTCTCTCTCTCTCTCTCTCTCTCTCTCTCTCTCTCCATATTATTATCTCATTTATCTCTTTCTCTCTTTTTTCCTCCATTATTTTTCCTCCTCCTCTCTCATCCTTCTTTTAGTGTGTGTGTGTGTGTGTGTGTGTGTGTGTGTGTGTGTGTGTGTGTGTGTGTGTGTGTGTGTGTGTGAATTTTGTGGATGGGTGAAATAAATTGGAGTGTATGTTTTTGATTGAAGCTTTGGCCATTAAACTATCTATCTATCTCTGTGTGTTTGTATGTCTCTATCTATCTATCTATCTATCTATCTATCTATCTATATTTGTCTCTTATCAGTTTATCGGTATATCGTTTAATCTATCTACGTATTTATCTATTTGAGTCTATCTATCTATCTATCTGTCTCTAAAACGTTTGTCTTCTAATGTACCTATTTATCTATCTATCTGATCTGTTTTATCTATCTTCCTATGTAGATTGTTAGTCCATGAATCACTATCTATCGATTTGTTTAAGTATTTGTCCGTCTGTCTGTTCGTTTATCTATCTATCGACACTAACAATTCAGTGCACGTCTTCTGTCTATCTATGTAACTATTTTTTCTCTACCGTCTATTTATCGATACACAGTTATCTACCCATCTATCAAGTCCTTTTTCCTATCTATTTCTACTTTCAATGTCTATCTATCAAGTTTATCTATCTATATTCAGTTATCTATCTATCTCAAGGCTGTCTATATTCCCACGTCTACCTTTCATTTGTTAGTATTCTTCTTTCTACTGTCTATCTATCTATATACAGTTATCTACCTATCTATCAAGGGTCTCTACTTTTCAACATCTATTTATCTTACTCTCTACTTCTCTATTTGCCCTCCAATCTCAGCACCACGTCTGTTCTATATATAAACGATCGTCTCTTTCCTGGAACTTCTCAAGAGGTAACCATGGCAACCGTTTCCATTACTTCTCTCTCTCTCTCTCTCTCTCTCTCTCTCTCTCTCTCTCTCTCTCTCTCTCTCTGTCCACCTGTCTGTCTGTCCACCTGCTCTCTCTCTCTCTCTCTCTCTGTCCACCTGTCTGTCTGTCCACCTGTCTGTCTGTCCACTTGTCTGTCTATCCATCTGCCTGTCTGTCTTTCTGTGGCTGGTGCGGGAAGCCATCAAGTGTCAGCAGTGCCCGGCGGACCAGCACTGTTACCATGTCCAGTTTGACACCCACTGACAGACTGAGTGGCGGGACGGCGGCACAGTGACGTCTGCAGCAGGGAAGCGACAGCCAACGCTCTGATTTATTTTTTTTCTTCTTTTTCCCACAAACAGCAAGGATTATGCTACACAAGGCTATTTTTTTCCTTCTCTCCTGTGTTATGCATGGCGAGACCGCTTCACACTTCCGCATCCTATTACTGCCTATTGAATGACACGGACCAACCCTTGAGAAATATGAAGCACTGAACCTTTCACACACACACACACACACACACTCTCAGCCTGTCTAAGCGAACAGGTGATGATGGGAATACAAAGCAAATTTACCACACATTTAAGGGAACTGGCTATCGAGTGGGCCTTTTTTTTCTCTATTTTTGTTGCCCTTGACCTGCTTACCTTCTTGCATTAAAACAAGTCAACCGAGCAGTGAGTAAGGGTGAAAGAGTGAGGCAGTGGTGACATAAGTGCGCTCTCTCTAGTCTTCACCTGCCTGAGTTCCTGCCACAAGCTAGATGGAGCAGAGCCTCTCATATAACTGGCCCACTGAACCACCTCTCGAGACTACAGGCACGCGTTGCACGGCGAGGGTACAACCTAACGGGGTCTGCTCATGAGTTTAAGCCTTCAGTACCATGACGCGTTTTCATATTCATTCTGCTTACTATTTGGTGGTTTTATACAGCTTGAGATACTTGTGTGGGGATTATAATAGCGAGGAATGTGGCCATTAATCCTTCGACCTCCATAGACCTTTCCTAATGTCAATAAAACCGTCTTATCCTACCCAAAACTCAAGGTAGAAAATGCGTCCCAGTACTGAAGAGCTTAAGAGGGAAGTTTCCAAGACATTTTATCCCATTCTTTTAGGTAGTTCTTTACACCTTGTTTGGGGAGTGGCATCTCAGTGGGCCTTTGTATATTTTGTTTCCCTTCTCTAGTATCCCACTCTCACATGGATGAAGAGGAACATTCCAGTCACCCGCTACTATTTGAGACCCACCTTGTCTCTTGTTTCCTTTCTATACAGTTTCAACCTTGAGCCAGTTACTTCTCCGCCGAGGGTTGATGGAAGATCAACAGTGACACACATACATGCTTTTAATTATTCGTACAGTAACACATCTTAACATTCCTCTATGCCCTCAGATACTCTTGACCTAAATCTTGTAACTGTTAACACTCTGAGAACTGTGAGGTGAGGTGAGGTGAGGTGAGGCGAGGCGAGGTGAGGTTTTGGGAAGGTTAGGTTAGGTTAGGTTAGGTAAGATAAGGTTAGGTTAGGTTAGGTTAGGTTAGGTAAGGTAAGATAAGGTTAGGCTAAGTAGGGTAAGGTAAGGTAAGGTAAGGTAAGGTAAGGTTTGGGATGGTTAGGTTAGGTTAGTTTAGGTAAGGTAAGGTTTGAGAAGGTTAGGTTAGGTTAGGTTAGGTTAGGTTAGGTTAGGTAAGGTTAGGAAAGGAAAGGTAAGGTAGGTAAGGTAAGGTAAGGTAAGGTAAAGCAGGATACACCCAAACACAGTCAAACACAGCTCGGGACACACAAACACACCCAAACACAGCCAAACACAGCTCGGGACACACAAACACACCCCAACACAGCAGGATACACCCAAACACAGCAGGATACACCCAAACACAGTAGGATACACCCAAACACAGCCAAACACAGCTCGGGACACACAAACACACCCCAACACAGCAGGATACACCCAAACACAGTAGGATACACCCAAACACAGCTCGGGACATACAAACACACCCCAACACAGCAGGATACACCCTAACACAGCCAAACACAGCTAAACACAGCTCGGGACATACAAACACACCCCAACACAGCAGGATACACCCTAACACAGCCAAACACAGCTCGGGACATACAAACACACCCCAACACAGCAGGATACACCCTAACACAGCCAAACACAACACGATACACCTAAACACAGCCCAACACAGCCTAAACACAACCCAACACAGCCAAATACAGCCCAAAAATCCAAAACACAGCCAAACACAGCTAAACAGCCCAAAACCCAAAACACAGTTAAATACAGCCGAAAAACCCAAAACACAGCCAAACACAGCTAAACACAGCCCAAAAACCCAAAACACAGCCAAACACAGCTAAACACAGCCCAAAAACCCAAAACACAGCCAAACACAGCCCAACACAGCAAGGGGCGCTAACTGACAGGGCTACACATACCTCTCACAATGGGCCGCTTGGAGCCAAAACTAAACACTGCTCGTCTACAGAAGCGCACCACACACACCACTATTGCCACCTTGCACGCCACCACCACCAGCACGCTCACGGCAATCACCACGTAGAAGGACCACGAGAGGTCTTTGGACTCCTTGCCTTCCTCCTCCTCCTCCTCGGCCTCGCTGTAGTTCTCTCCATACTGTGCTGGCTGTTCCAATTCTGCGATGGTTCTCTTGTGCTTCCCCTTACTTTGTGACTTTGTGGCCTTGGTAAACTCCACAGTGTCGCCTCTCACGTATGTTACAAGGGAGTGCAAGGTGTATAGAGCGTTTAAATGCCCACTCCCGGGTTTCTTTAGTAGATTTAGACGTTTCTTATAGCTAGATGTAGTCCCAGTTTTCTTCTTCTCATTCAAATCATCCTTATCGCTGGTGTATGTGGTGTTAGATCCCTTTAACTCGTCTGTCTCTCCATCACTGACAGAGGCAATGTAGGAAACCAAAGCATACAGTTCGTAAAGGGCTTTCAAGGGCGCTCCACTCACTGCCCTCACGCCCGCGGAAACACCACCATCCACGGAATGCCTTGTGTCGTGTAGCGTGTCGTGTAGCGTGTCACTCTCGTCACTACCACTGTCTTCCTGGTCCCCGTCAAGCATATTTCTCTCCTCCTCCTCCCGTAGTTTGTGAGTGACGCCTAACACACTGTAGCGGAAGTTCGTCGCCATGTCAGCCAGGTCCCGAGTGGCGTTGGTGTGGTTGTGGGGCGTTGTGGTGCCGTGTGTGGTGTTGGAAGCCCCGCCACGCCACGCCGCCATCACCACAACAGCTACAACCAAGCAGACTGGAGCCGTGAGTCCCGTGCTGGCCATCGCTCCCTCGCCTGCACGGGAGTAATGGTTGTATAGATCACCTCAGCCTCATAGTAATGGAAAGCTGCAACACTGTACCGAAGCGCTTAATTAATATCCATGCAGGCGAAACACTTCCTCACCGCCCTGTCACTATTCACAACAAGCTGCCTGCGGGAACACTAAACACTAATTGACTCCATCCCTTTAACCTCTTCAGTACCATGCCACGTTTTCATATTCATTCTGCTTACTGTTTGGTGATTTTGTGCAGCTTCAGAAACTTATGTAGGGGTTAAAATAGTGAAGACTCTGGGCCATTAATCTTCTGACCTCCATTGACTCTTCCTAATGTAAGCAGAATTGTCTAATCGTACACAACTCTCAAGGTAAAAATGCGTCCCAGCTGATTTACTGACACCACCAAAACACTGACACTTTGGAGCAACACAGTCACATAACGGACAGCAACACTCACACCTTCACAACACAAATAGATAAATACAGTCTGAATAATCCCAGACTTTCAACACAAGATTAATTTACCGACGAAGCATCAAAACACTGACACTTTGAAGCAACACAACCACATAACAGACGGCAACACGTTCACACCTTCACAACACAAATAAGTGAATAAATATAGCTCTAAATAATCTTACACTAATACTAGGTTAATTTAAAGCCAAGGTACCGAAACACTGGCAGATTTTGAAGCAACACAATTACATAACAGACAGCAACACTCACACCTTCACAACACAAATAAGTAAATGGATATAGCCTTGAATAATCACAGACTTCTAATACTAAGTTAATTTAAAGTACCAACACACTGACAGACTTCGAAACAACACAAATACAAAACAAACAGCAAGACTCACACCTTCACAACACAAATAAGTAAATGAATATAGCCTTGAATAATCACAGACCTCTAATACTAAATTAACTCACCGACAACGTACCAAAACACTAATAGACTCTTGAAGCAACACCGCTGAAAACACACGGACAGTACTCCCTCACGCTTGCTTTCCTCGTCCAGCGGTGTGTGTTTGAGTGTGTGAGTGAGTCGTTCCCACCGAAGCCAAAACGTTTCACTTACTGCTTCACCTCCAACGATTACTGTTTCTCATCCCAGCGTGACTCAGTGAACCGTATTTTTGAAACATTCCGCCCGCTTTATGCTCGTATTCTCAGACACTTCTCCGCTTCACCCCCCCACTATTTCAAGCTTTTATTTTGATTTACACGAGTCTTTTTAAGGTGTTTTTATATTTCTAGAGGCAGAGTGACAAGGTTTCTGTTATCAACTGGAGAAACACTCTTGAAAACCCCCGCTAATCATATCTGTGGCCTTGGAAAACAGTCTTGGTGAGAGGGCATAGCGTTTCTGCATATGAACGAAAGGCTTTAGTTGAAGATGTTCATGTTTTTAACCTCTTTCAGTACTGGGAAGCATTTTTACCTTGTGTTTTTGGTGTAATTAGACAATTTTATTTATATTAGAAAGGGTCTATGGAGGTCAAAAGATTAATGGCCAGAGTCTTCACTATATTAATCCCTCACATAAGTTTCTGAAGCTGTATAAAATCAAGAAATAGTAACCAGAATGAATAAGGAAATGCGTCAACCCTTTCAGTACCATGACGCGTTTTCATATTAATTCTGCTTACTGTTTGGTGATTTTATACAGCTTCAGAAACTCATGTTGGGATTAGAATAGTAGACTCTGACCCATTAATCTTTTGACCTCCATAGACCCTTCCTAATGTCAATAGAATCGTCTAATCATATCCAGAAACCAAAGTAAACACGTGTCCCAGTATTGAAGGGGTTAATAGTCTCCAGTATAAGTTATTGGGATTTCAGTAATAGTTTGATATTCTAATGACTGTTAAATACTTACTGGTGGAAGATATTGGGCATTTTCAAGGGTGTTTTTCATGACTCCTGCATAGTTTTGTAAGTATGTGATAGTTTGGTAAGCATTCTAGTGACAGTTTAACAGACTAGAGTACAAATTATTGGTGCTTTCAAGGGTGTTTTTCATGAGTACAGTGATCATTTAGTGAGCATTCTAGTGACAGTTTAACCTCTTCAGTACTGAGATGCATTTTTACTATGAGTTTTGGGTGTGATTTGACGAGTTTATTTGCATTAGAAAGGATGTATAGAGGTCAGAAGATTAATGGCCACGGTCTTCACTATTTCAGTCCCCGACATGAGTTTCTGAAGCTGTATGAAATCGCTAACCAGTAACCAGAATGAATATGGAAATGCGTCATGGTACTAAAGGGGTTCTAGTGGAAGTCATTGGGGTTTTCTAATTCTAGTGGCAGTTTAACCGGTTCTAGTAGAAGTAACTGGGAATTTTTAAAAGGAGGTTTCATGAGTACAGCGATAGTTCAACAGATTCTAATAGATTTTTTTTTTATTTATGTTACGGCCTATAGCACCTGTAGGTCTACTTGATGAGTATGGGAAGCATTGTTCAGCTTCCACCCATTAGCGGCGCAGGCAGTGTTATTTATAGTGGTAGCCATATTAGGTAGGGCCCATATCACCACCCATGCGCATTTTTCGTATAAGGCAATTACACCTTCACCAAGAACCTGGGTATCTTGGTGACAAAGAGGTAACTTTAAACCACTCGACAAATGGCAAAGTTTCAAGGCGGCACGTGGTGGGATTCGAACCTACGCGTGGACAAAAAAAATTCTAATGTACTTTTTCTTTTCATTCGTCCACTCATTCATTTGCATTCACTCTCTCCCTGCCTGGTCCCACGCTCAACATCTTTTCCACTACACCACCGCCTCTTAATTAATTGACAACAGACACAGCAACAGCAATAATGAAAGAGATTTACCGCCACGCCTCTATCTTCCTGCAGTGAACCGCCAATGCGAGACGAAAGTAATGAAATGCAACCAAGTCTATTACAAGTGAAAAAAGGAAGAGAGGAATGAAAAATAGAGCTTTTTTCATGATTTATTTCAGAGAGAGAGAGAGAGAGAGAGAGAGAGAGAGAGAGAGAGAGAGAATTTGATTTGACTAATTTATTACGCCGTAGCGTCAGCCAGATACACAGGTGATCCCAGAAAAGTCACATAATATTCAAGAGAGAGAGAGAGAGAGAGAGAGAGAGAGAGAGAGTCTAATTATAAGCGGAAAAAGAAAAGAATAAAAAAATGGAGTTTTCATGATTTCCTTCCTTGAGAGAGAGAGAGAGAGAGAGAGAGAGAGAGAGAGAGAGAGAGAGAGAGAGAGAGAGAGAGGAACTACTGTTAATTTATTGACAAAATATAACAATCACAATCAAATGACCTCTATTTTGCCCAGATAAAAAAAAAAAAAAAAAAAAACAATAAAACAATGTGTGTGTGTCAATAAGTCAGGCAAGTGATGACACAGTGACACGGGGACACGGTAACTCTGATTCATTGTGTCACTCGCTGAAACACTGACACATATTTCACGACACGATAAAGACAAGTGATGCGTTTTGCTCTCTCTCTCTCTGAACCTTCCTTCATATCCTGTTCATAATGATAGAGGAGGAGGAGGAGGAGGAGGAAGAGGAGGAGGAGGAGGAGAAGGAAAAGTAAGGAAGAGAAGAAGGGATGAAGGGAGAGGAACAGGAAGGAAGAAAAGGAGGAGAAAGAGGAGGAGGAGGAGGAGGAAAAGTGAGGAGAAGAAGAAGGGAGGAAGGAGAGGAGATAAACAGGAATTAAGGAAGGAAAGAAGAAAGGAGAAGAGAGAGAAAGAAGAAGAAGAAGAAGAAGAAGAAGAAGAAGAAGAAGAAGAAGAAGAAGAAGAAGAAGAAGAAGAAGAAGAAGAAGAAGAAGAAGAAGAAGAAGAAAAGGAGGAGGAGGAGGAGGAGGAGGAGGAGGAGGAGGAGGAGAAGAGAGACAAGGAAGAGTATGAAGAGTAATTAATCGCAACATATCATTAATTCATAGAGGAAGTGAACTCAAATTTTCCAAACACATTTCAAGCAGTGTTGCCCACAAAGTTTTCCCCTCCCTCCCTCCTGCACTCAGCACAAGGCAAAGTAAAGCAGTGTTGCCAAGTCCCCCCCCCTTTCTCTGCATCAGCACAAGGTGAGGCAAACTGCAACATTCCCACCAAGTCTCTTTATACACAGTGAAATACACAAATATACACAGACACTTCATACAGCTGGTCTGGAATGTACGTACAACTATGATCCCGCCATTAATTACTTTCTTTCTATTTTCGGACACTTGTGCACGGAGGATTAATTTGTTCTGGCCGTGGCGCGACGTGACACAACACCACGCCACACCACGGCACTGTTAACGGCACTATTTACCCTACATCTACACCACAACACCGGAGAGTAATCAACAACAACAACAAAGGAGGCCCAGCTGGTGTGGACTTTTTTTTTATACATTGCACGAACAACTTAATATAACAATACTTGATTCTATGTACATGGAATCCCACCACACTCTTCTCTCTCTCTTGCTGTATAAATATAAGGTCACCACAAGGCAAGGACTGGTGACTGGTGACTACAGTGCTGCTTGGGAAGGCCTCTCTTACCTCACCAATACTGCGTGGGTGCTGGCTTGATTGCTTGCTCTCATTTGCTCTCTCTCTCTCTCTCTCTCTCTCTCTCTATTACTGCCTATCCCATCTCTGTTTAATTTGGGTCTATTTCCAGTGCATGTCTTCTGTTGCCTCATACTCATTTTTATTGTTGTTTAAATTCTTCCTTGATTTTGTCCTTTTTTCCAATTTATCATTTATTTACTTCATTACTCCTTCATTTTACATTTTATGATATTTATTTTTTTCTTTTCTCTCTTCTTTTATGCTTTTCCCTACATCCTCCTCCTTTTGGTTCATTTTACTAATATAACTCAGGTGTTTTACTTCTTCCTGCTGTTTTAAAACCCTAATCTGTCTTATATATATTTTTTTTTTAATTCACCACAAAACACCTTTCTTCACTGTCCAAATTTACTAATAAATACTTCCCTCCTCTCCTTCTATTTGCTAATTTCCTCATATATTTCCTCTTTAGAATTAAGAAAGCATTAATCTAACCTCCTTTTCCTTCTATTTCTTCATAACTCATATATTTCCTCTTTAGACTTTAAAATCCCTCAATTTGACCTTCCTTTTCTTCCATTTGTTCACTCAGTTATACATTTCCCCTTTAGAAATACGTAAACCTCAGTCTAGCACACACTTACATACACAACCCTTTACATTAAGTCCCCCTGACACTACACACTAGCTCACTACACTACATTATGCACCACTACACCTCCCAGCTGCCAAACCCACCAACAAACAGGCAAACAGGAAGGGATGGTCAGATGCTGTGTTGTCATGAGAGGCTCTGCTCCACCTAGCTTGTGGCAGGAACTCAGGCAGATGAGGACTAGAGACAGCACTATTGTCACCACTGCCTCACTCTCTCACTCTCTGCTTAGTTGATTTTTATTTCCTTTTCTTCTATGCAAGAAGGGAAGCTGGCCAAGGGCAACAAAAATTTTAAAAAGGCCCACTCGATATGCCAGTTCCCTTAATTGTGGTAAATTTGCTTTGTATTCCCATCATCTCTTGTTTACTTAGAGAGGCAGAGTGTGTGTGTGTGTGTGTGTGTGTGTGTGTGTGAAAAGGTCCATTTGACTGCTAGTTGCCTTAAATGTGTAATAAATTTGTTTTGTATTTCCATCATCATTTATTTACTTAAAGATGCAGATTGTGTGAGTGTGTGTGTGTGTGTGTGAACGGTTCAGTTTTTTACATGTCTAAAGGCTTTGGTCACAATGTTGCCACTTTGACTGTTTGTGAAGGAAAGATTAAGTATTTGAGGTGATTGTGAGGCAGTGATGGTGTGTGTGTGTCTGTGTCCTCACCTACCTCAACCCCTGCCACACACTCACACTCACACACATTACAGTGCTTTCTTTACACGTTTTAAGTCACTAACCTACATTATGCATGACTACCCAGTGTCTCAGCCCGGCCACCCAGCAGCCCTGAGTCCAGCAAGCCCACCAACACTCTGACTCAGACAAACAAAGAACAATCATGACAGGAGACAGAGAGGGGAGTCCTGTCTTGGCACTGCTGCTGTCGCTGCCGCCGCCGCTGCCTTAGTCCTCTAGGTTCCTGAAGGCCAGCTGGATGTTCTCGTAGATCTCGTCAAAGTCCTTCTTGACCTTTGCCTCGCCCTCCTTGAAGGTGTCCTTGAACTTCATGGAGGAAAGTTCGTACAGGATCTGCCCCATTGAGTCACGGATGATTTGCCAAGTCACCTGTGGAGGACGGAGCAATGGAGTGTGAGGACATGGCAACACACCAACACACACCAACACTGCAACACACAGCACCATGGCAACACAGAAACACAGCAGCATCACAACACAGAAAAGACAATACAGACATGACAACATACACAAGACAAGACACAAACACAGCGTTATAACACACATCAGACAACACAGACACAACACAACAGGAGGCAGTAGACACCTGCTAAAACCCTAATAGCACTGGTTCTGAAAGTGGTGTGAACTCTTCATTAATGCCAGCTGTGACCTCACTCCATGATTCCCTTTCTGTCTCACAACACCAGGGGGGATCACAGCCTGCCCTCTAAACATAACTCCCTTCCTTCACACAAAACTACATGCATCTACACACACATACACTCTTTATTCAAGATTCAGAATTGGAAAAAAAAAAAATAAATAAATAAATAAATGAAAAAAAAAAATATGATGACTCCTATATCAGCCAAAGAGCCCTGTTTCTTATTCAGTTTTAAGGGACTGGCACCTCAGTGGGCATTTTCTCTTTTTTTACCACGTTTCTTGTTGCTCGTGGCCAGTTGTCCCTTACATAAAAAAAACAAAAAGAAAGCATCACAACACAACACAAACACACACACACACACACACGACACAGACTGGTAAAGAGTAACGTAAGAAAGTTTTGCCAAGTGACCTGCTAATAAAATAGTGATGCTGCTCTCTCTCTCTCTCACACACACACAGCAGTACACTACCTTGTTATCACTTTGTGCCGTGCGGTTGACAATCTGGCGGGACATGTCGTAGAAGGCCACAATGTTCCTCATCATGGCCACTGTCTTGTAGAAGGGACAGAAGCGATCATATGGCGTGTATGAGTTTTGCTGCAGGAAGTCGTCCTTGATGATGCGAGCCACCTCCAGCGTGATCTTGTCTGCGTCTGAGAGGGAAGCCTTGCCTACCAGCTGCACAATTTCTGCCAAGTCATCCTCCTCCTGCAGGATCTCCTTCACCTTGGTCCTGCAGAAGTGAAGGAGTGAGAGAGAGGGAGTGACAGTGAATATGACAGTGAAAGAGTGAGGGAGTGAAGGAGTGGGAGTGACAGTGAAAGAGTGAGGGAGTGAAGGAGTGGGAGTGACAGTGAAAGAGTGAGGGAGTGAAGGAGTGGGAGTGACAGTGAAAGAGTGGGAGTGACAGTGAAAGAGTGAGGGAGTGAAGGAGTGGGAGTGACAGTGAAAGAGTGAGGGAGTGAAGGAGTGGGAGTGACAGTGAAAGAGTGAGGGAGTGAAGGAGTGGGAGTGACAGTGAAAGAGTGGGAGTGACAGTGAAAGAGTGAGGGAGTGAAGGAGGGAGTGACAGTGAAAGAGTGAGGGAGTGAAGGAGTGGGAGTGACAGTGAAAGAGTGAGGGAGTGAAGGAGTGGGAGTGACAGTGAAAGAGTGAGGGAGTGAAGGAGTGGGAGTGACAGTGAAAGAGTGAGGGAGTGAAGGAGTGGGAGTGACAGTGAAAGAGTGAAGGAGTGGGAGTGACAATGAAAAAGTGAGTGAAGAAGTGAGAGTAAAATACAGGAGTAAGGGAGTGAAGGAGTGAGGAAATGAAGGAGTGAGGAAATGAAGGAGTGAGGAAGTGAAGGAGTGAGGAAATGAAGGAGTGAGGGAGTGAAAGAGTGAGAGTGAAGGAAATGAGTAAGGGAATGAAGGAGTGAAGAAGTGAAGGAATGAGAGTGAAGGAGGAAAAGAGTGAGGAGTGAGAGAATGAGGAAGTGCAAGTGAGAGAGTGAGAGTGAAGGAGTTAGAGTGAAGGATTGAAGGAGTGAAGGAATGATAACACAGGACATGAGCGTAAAGCCCAGGTCCTGTAAAAGTACAACTAGGTAAATACAACTAGGTAAACACACACACACACACCTGTAGCTGACAAACTCTGGGTACTGCAAGTCATAGAACTCCTCGAGGGCACGGAGGTACTTGGAGTAGGACTGCAGCCAATTGACGGAGGGGAAGTGCTTGCGTTGGGCCAGCTTCTTGTCCAGACCCCAGAACACCTGCACAATGCCCAGTGTGGCGGAGGTGACAGGGTCGGAGAAGTCACCACCAGGGGGGGACACAGCGCCCACGATGGTGACGGAGCCTTCTCTCTCGGGGTTGCCCAAGCACTTAACGCGGCCAGCACGCTCGTAGAAGGAGGCCAGACGTGCGCCGAGGTAGGCCGGGTAGCCAGAGTCGGCAGGCATTTCAGCGAGACGCCTGAGATCTCCCTAAGAGCCTCGGCCCAGCGGGAGGTACTGTCGGCCATCATGGACACATGCAGGCCCATGTCACGGAAGTACTCGGACAGTGTGATGCCGGTGTAGATGGAGGCCTCTCGGGCAGCCACGGGCATGTTGGATGTGTTGGCCACCAGTGACGTGCGCTTCATGATGGACTCCTTCTTGCCATTCACCTCCAACTCCAGCTCAGGGAAGTCACGCAGCACCTACAGCCAGGCACACAGGGTCAGGGGAGGGGTGGAGGTTGCAGCCACTCACTCACTCACACACAGTCACTCACACACTCTCTCTCTCTCTCTCTCTCTGTGTGTGGGGGGGGGACTGAGTGATGTGAGATTAAAGAAAATTGTGGAGGGCTAAGGAACAAATTCTGCTTTCTCTCTCTCTCTCTCTCAAGCAATCTACATGCAGTGGTACTCATCATTATAACCACACCACCACAACAACACTCCCACTACACCACATCCCCTCTATCACCACCACACCATACCACCCTCACCACACCATAACACACCCTGCCCCACTCACCATCACCTCAACCACCACTACCACACCACCACCACCACCATCACCCCCAATCACCACCACCCTCATCAAGCCACACCTCACCACCATACCACATCCTCATCATCACCCTACAACACCACACACCACTACACCACCACCACCATCCTCACCTCAGCCATCTCGTTGCCTCGCTCTCCACATCCAACATAGATAATGACATTTGAGTTGGAGTACTTGGAGAGAGCCTGGGAGATGCAGGTCTTGCCACATCCGAAGGCACCAGGGATGGCCGTGGTGCCACCCTGGACGCACGGGAAGAGGGCATCCAGCACCCTTTGTCCTGTCAGCAGTGGGTGGTTGGCATGCAGCTTCTCACTCACTGGACGAGGTTGACGCACGGGCCATACCTGTCAAAAGAGGATGGAATTAACAGTGTGTGTGTGTGTGTGTGTGTGTGTGTGTGTGTGTGTGTGTGTGTGTGTGTGTGTGTGTGTGTGAAGGAGTATAGAAATGTGTGTAATCCAAGTATTTAAGGGTGTTTTTTACAATTCTAGCAACAGATTAGCAAGACTTCTATACACAATTATCCAACCAAGACACACTCACACACACACACACACACACTACCTAGACCTCACAAACTTACCCACACCAGCCCCAACACACACCTACACGTACACACCTGCATCATGGAGTACTTGTGCTTCTCCCCATCAAACTCCACCTCCAGCACAGTTTCGTCGACGGTGTAGTTCCCCGGGGCGGCCAGGTAGGTGACAGTGCCGCGGGCCTTTGGGGGCAGGATGATCCTGTGGTCAATGATGGAGTTCTCCGCCACAGTGCCAAAAAGGTCGCCCCCTGTGATGTGGCTGCCAACCTGAGGAGAGGTGCATTTTTAGACACAGACAGATACACAGACAGACACAGACTTTTGAAACATTTGGAGAGAGAAAGACACACAGATGCACACACACACCCTTCATAAAAATAAACACATAAGGAAGTTGGAGAGACTACAAAAAATTGCTACAAGAATGGTTCCAGAATTTGAAGGGATGACATATGGGAAGAGACTAAAGGCTATGGATCTACCAACCCTGGAACAGAGAAGGGAGAGAGGTGATATGATACAATTTTATAAATTGATCAACGGAATGGACCAAGTGGATAATGAGAAACTGATCCTGAGAGAAGAATATGAAATTCGAAGCACAAGATCGCATAGTAAAAAGATGAGAAAGGGAAGATGTCAGAGAGATGTTAAAAAATATAGTTTCCCACAAAGATGTGTTGAGACGTTGAACAGTTTGAGTGAAGAAGTGGTGTCAGCAATGAGTGTGCATAGTTTTAAAGAAAAATTGGATAAGTGTAGATATGGAGACAAGGCCACACGAGCATAAAGCCCTGTAAAACTACAACTAGGTAAATACACACACACACAGACCTATCCCAAGATCGGAAATAATGAGCTCTGAGCTCGTTCCGTAGAGTAACGTCTGGCTGTCTCGTCAGAGACTGCAGCAGATCAAACAGTGAATTACACACACACACACACACACACACACACACAAAAGTCAGGAAGTGGAAAGAAAGGAGGTAAATTACAAAGTTGCAAGTCTGGAAAAGGAAATCAAAGAGTCTGGGGAGAAAACTTTGGGCCTTGCTGAAATTATAGATCAACAGATCATAGAAGAGAAGATTGCTGAGAAAGTTGTGAAGGTTATTAAGTCAAATGAGACATTGGTGAGGGAAACTGTAGACAAAAAGAGATGTGTGGTGATATTTGGTGTGGAGGAGGATAAGACACCGAGTAAAATGGAGAGAGAAAAACATAAAAAAGGTGATAAATAATATCATTAATGTGGTGCAGGAGGAGGAAAAGACCTAGTACAAGAAATAGAGGACTTCCATAGAATTGGAAAGTTCACACAGAGAAGGTATGAGGCCAATAAGAATCAAACTTAAGTCACAAAAGGATGTAGATGAATTGGTGGAGAAGTCATGGAGGCTAGCCCAGCAGGAAACAACAAGGAAGATTTGGTTGAGAAGAGATCTCGGTGAAAAGGAAAGAGAAATGTTAAATGAGTTGAGAAAGGAGGCTTTGAAAAAAATGAAGAGAGGACAGAAGAGGAGAAGAAAGAGTTTTTCTGGAGAATCTTGGATATGAGACTGAGGAAGTGGTTCATAACCCAGAAAAGTACAGCAAGAAAGGACTAAAGAAACTTACGTATGAGCGGAATGTAATGTATTCCAACATAAATGGAGTGATATCGGGATTTTAGAACTCAACGATTACTTGAGGGACAAGAACCCAGATATTGTGGGTCTTACTGAAACAAAACTGAGAGAGGGAGAAGACCTGATGATGGTTGGAGAAGGAAATATAATGTTTGGAAAAGAAATAGAGTAGGTAAGATGGGAGGAGGAGTGATGTTGCTGGTTAAAAAGATATAAAGGTGGATCAAGTGAAAGAAGGTATGGGAAAGGCAGAAGTGCTAAAGATCAGAGCAGAAACTAATGAAGGAAAAAGAGGCACTACATAGTGGTGTACGTACCACCTAAGACAAATGCATGGTCAGTACAGGAATATGAAGAAATGATAAGTGATACAGGAACATGTCTGGAAGAAATGTTGGGTGGCTGTGAACGAACTATAATGATGGGAGATTTTAATTGTAAAGAGGTGTGTTGGGAGGACTGGTCAATGGAAGGATCAGAGACAACATGGGAAATACACTATTGACACTGGCAATGGAAAATGTGTTAACTCAGTGGGTCAAAGAAGATACTAGGTTTGGAGGAGAGGGAGCATCGTCAAGACTGGACTTGGTCTTTAGTACAGAGCCAATGGTCATTGAGGAGATGAGGGTGGAGTGCCCTTTAGCAAAGAGTGATCATGCAGTTTTGGAGTTCAAGGTGATAGATGAAGAGAAATCTAGAAGAAATGAAGAATATAAAGTGGGAAGATGGAATTATGCCAAGACAGATTTTGGAAACCTAAAGAAATTCTTTCAAGAGACAAATTGGATGAAATTCAAGAGTGCTAAGGAGCAAATGAAAAGTGGAAGGAATTTATAAAAATATACAAAGAAGGTGAGAAAAATTTGTACCAATAAGACAACATAGAGAAGTTGGAAAGCAGGACTGGTTTAACGATAGATGTGAAAAGGCTAGAACAAGAAAAGAGGATGCATGGAAGAGGTGGAGAAGGAAAAGACGGATTAAGCAGTGGGAAAGTTACAAAAGAGCAAGAAATGAATATGTGTTGATTAGAAGAGAAGAAAGAAAGAAACAAGAAAAGGATATAATTGATAAATGTAAAGACCAACCAAGGCTTTTTACAGACATGTGAACAACAACATCAAAAATAGAGAAAGTATTGAAAGTTTAGAAGTAAATGGAGTATGCAGTGAAGATCCCAGGAAATGGCAGAGGCTATGAATGGATGCTTTCGGAAGGTATTCACAAAGGAGACTGCTTTTGACAAACCACTGGTAATGGAACAGAAAGGGATTATGAAGGAGTTTCAAGTAACTGTGGAGGAGATCAAGAACATGATGGGGAGTTTAGAAGTGAGAAAAGCTGTGGGACCTGATGGGGTATCAGGATGGATTTTAAGAGAATGCAGGGAGCAACTGGCAGAAAAAGTTTGTGAAGTAATTGATGCCTCATTAAGGGAAGGTGTAGTGCCCCAAGACTGGAAAAGAGCTAACATTGTCCCAATCTATAAATCAGGTAACAAGAGAGACCCATTGAACTATAGACCAGTGTCACTTACAAGTGTGGTAGCTAAGATGTGTGAGAGGGTGGTGAAGAATAGATGGACAGACTTCTTGGAGAAAAATGACATACTTTGTGAGTGTCAATTTGGTTTTAGAAAAGGGCGTTCATGCACGACAAACCTGATATGTTACTATTCGAGGGTGATAGATGTAATACAGGAAAGAGATGGTTGGGCTGATGGAATATATCTGGATTTAAAAAAGGCCTTTGATAAGGTACCACACCGGAGACTGATCTGGAAACTTGAAATGGTAGGAGGAGTGCATGGCAGTTTACTAAAATGGATGGAAGACTTTTGGTAGGAAGAGAAATGAGAACAATAATTAAGGACAGACCATCAGAATGGGGCTTGGTGGAGAGTGGAGTTCCACAGGGATCAGTGTTGGCACCAGTAATGTTCGCGGTCTACATAAATGACATGGTGGATGGGGTGTCCAGTTATGTGAGCCTATTTGCAGACGATGCAAAATTGTTAAGAAAAGTGAGATGTGACAAAGATTGCGAACTACTCCAGGAAGACTTGGACAGAATATGGAAATGGAGCTGTACATGGCAAATGGAGTTCAACACGACAAAATGCAAGAAAATAGAGTTTGGCAAGAGTGAAAGAAGAATCAGGAGTATGTACAAGATAGGAAATGAAGACATAAAACCAGTCATGAAGAAAAAGACCTTGGGGTGACAATTACCAATGACCTATCGCCAGAGAGACATATAAACAAAATAATTGGAGAAGTATTGAACTTATTGAGGAACATAAGAGTGGCGTTCAGATATTTAGATGAAGAAATGATGAAGAAAATAATTACTGCAATGATAAGACCGAGGCTTGAATATGCAACAATACAGTGGGCTCGAACTTAAAGAAACACATAAGGAAACTAGAGAAAGTACAGAGGGCTGCAACAAAATGGTGCCTGACTTAAGAGATTTGACTTATGAAGACAGACTGAAAAGAATGCAACTTCCGACCCTGGAAAACAGAAGAGAAAGGGGAGACCTGATAGCAATATACAGAGTGATGATTGGCATGGAAAAATGGATAGGGAAGATCTGTGTATGTGGAATGAAAGAATGTCGAGAGGGCATGGGAAAAACTAAAATGGCCACTTATAGGAGAGATGTGAAAAATATAGCTTCCCTCATAGAAGGGTGGAAGCATGGAATAGTTTAGACGTGGAAGTGGTCACCGCAAGGAATATTCATGATTTTAAGAAAAAGCTGGACATTAATAGATATGGAGACGGGACAACACGAGCATAGCTCTTTTCCCGTATGTTACAATTAGGTAAATACAATTAGGTAAATACACACACACACACACACACACACACATACTTTCAGACAGACAGACACACATAATTTCAAACATAAAAAGAGATAGAAAGACAAAACACACACACACACACACACTAACAGACATACATACAAACAGACAGACAGATAGAGACACACCTTGATCCCTTTCTCTGGCTGGAACCCCCACATCTTGGAGCGGGAGAGGGCGGGGGTGGAGATGCCCTTGGGGATGTAGATGGACTGGGTAATGTCACAGATTTCCTGCAGAGGTCGCTGAATGCCGTCGTAGATGTTACCCATGATGCCCGGCCCCAGCTCCACCGAGAGGGGCTTGCCGGTCTTCATCACAGGGTCGCCCACTGTCACCCCTGATGTATCTTCGTACACCTGGGGGGGGGTAAGGGAGGGGGGAAGTTAGGTGAAGTGAAGTTAGGTTAGGTTAAGTTTGGTTTGGTTTGGTTTGGTTTGGTGTGGTTTGGTGTGGTGTGGTGTGGTGCAGTGTGTGTGGTGGTGTGGTGTGGTGTGGTGTGGTATGGTATGTGTGGTGTGGTGTGGTATGCTATGATGAAGTTAGCTTTGGTGTGGTGATATCAAGCACTGGGACTTAAGAGTGAGCTGTGCCACATTACATCACATCAGTCTGAGATGTGTACAGCTGCCACCACACCAAGCAAACACCAAATAACAGCCAAACAAACACCAAGTAACAACCAAACACAGACTAACAAAGAACCAAAGAATCATGTAAGAACCACACAAGAACCAGTGAGGCATTACCTGGATGGTGGCCATGTCTCCCTCAAGTCGGATGATCTCCCCCACCAGCTCCTGATGGCCCACACGCACCAGCTCGTACATAGCTGACCCACTCATGTTCTTGGCCGTCACCACTGCAAGGTTAGTGATGGTGATGGTGACAGTAAGGATGGTGAATCTACATCATTTTCAAATATTTTCTAATCTTTTTAATTTTTATATCTAAAATTTCTAGTTTCATGATGTTAATTGTGATATTAGTGAACAATGGTGATGGTGATAGTGAAGGTGATGGTGACAGTGGTACATACTATATTCTTTCATCACTATTTTGTCCACCTTCAATATTCTCAATCTTTCATCCTTTTCCTATTTTTTTTCTCTTTTCTCTCCTTCCTTCACTATTCTGTCCACCTCCCTAGTGCAAGAGTTAACCAGTATTCTCATTCTTTCATCCTTTTCTCAGCTAACTCTTCAAATATTTGTCTTCATCATCTCAATACTATCTTTCTTATCTGTCATTCTGCTACATACTTCTTATCTCCCTCCCTCCTCTTCTTCCTCTTCCTCTTCCCTTTCTCCTCCTCCTCCTTCTCCTTTCCTTCCTTAATACTCCTGTCTCTCTCTCCCTTATTTTCTCCTCCTCTTCCTCTTTCTCTACCATTAGAGAGAGAGAGAGAGAGAGAGAGAGAGAGAGAGAGAGAGAGAGAGAGAGAGAGAGAGAGAGAGAGAGAGAGAGAGAGAGAGAGAGAGAGAGAGAGAGAGAGAGAGAGAGAGAGAGAGAGAGAGAGAGCACTTACCTGGCCCAGACACACCCCACACACTGCCCAGCAATGCCTCTGACTCTGCATCCCTCAGCTTCGGAATCTTTCCCGCCCGGTCCATGCCGCCCGCCTGTATAGGAATAGTTAGGTTTGGTTAGGTTAGGCATGAAGACATTTGTCCCTCTCTTGTGGCTAACTCAGACATGCAAGGGGGCTGGCTACTAAATGGATCTTTCTTTTTTTTTTTTTTTTTGTTGTTGCCCTTCCTGGCTTTCCCTCTCTTATGCCTTAAAAAGAAGAAAATAAGAAAATGTTAGGTAAAAGTCCGTCCACACCAGCATAGAGTGTCTGTGTTGGTGGCCACACACTCACACAGTCTGGACACACAAATAAACAGAGAAGGAAAAGGAAAAATATTTATATAAAAACAAAACACAAAACAAAACAGCATAGAAGGACAAATAAAGAATGAAAAAATCAGTGAAGAGCAAAAATAATAAAATAGAAAATAAAACAAACTCAGTTAAAAATAAACAAATAAATAAACAGCAAAAAATAGGACGAAGAAAAACATGAAAAAAAAAAAAAACAGCATAGAAAAGCCAAATAAGGAAGGGAGGAGCTGTGATGCTGTCCACGGAGCTGTTTGGCCAGTTTGCCTTCTGCCGAGGGAGGGTGAGGTGGTGCGACAACTGCAGCCTGGTGTTGTAACAATTTCTAGCAGGCTGTGTGGTGTTGTAACAATTTCTAGCAGGCTGTGTGGTGTTGTAACAATTTCTAGCAGGCTGTGTGGTGTTGTAACAATTTCTAGCAGGCTGTGTGGTGTTGTAACAATTTCTAGCAGGCTGTGGTGTTGTAACAATTTCTAGCAAGCTGTGTGGTGTTGTAACAATTTCTAGCAGGCTGTGTGGTGTTGGAACAATTTCTAGCAAGCTGTGTGGTGTTGTAACAATTTCTAGCAAGCTGTGTGGTGTTGTAACAATTTCTAGCAGGCTGTGTGGTGTTGGAACAATTTCTAGCAGGCTGTGTGGTGTTGTAACAATTTCTAGCAAGCTGTGTGGTGTTGTAACAATTTCTAGCAGGCTGTGTGGTGGTGTTACAATTTCTAGCAGGCTGTGTGGTGTTGTAACAATTTCTAGCAGGCTGTGTGGTAGTGTAATAATTTCTAGCAGGCTGTGTGGTGGTGTAACAATTTCTAGCAGGCTGTGTGGTGTTGTAACAATTTCTAGTAGGCTGTGTGGTGTTGTAACAATTTCTAGCAAGCTTTGTGGTGTTGTAACAATTTCTAGCAGGCTGTGTGGTGGTGTAACAATTTCTAGCAAGCTGTGTGGTGTTGTAACAATTTCTAGCAGGCTGTGTGGTGTTGTAACAATTTCTAGCAGGCTGTGTGGTGGTGTTACAATTTCTAGCAGGCTGTGTGGTGTTGTAACAATTTCTAGCAGGCTGTGTGGTGGTGTAACAATTTCTAGCAGGCTGTGTGGTGGTGTAACAATTTCTAGCAGGTTGTGTGGTGTTGTAACAATTTCTAGCAGGCTGTGTGGTGTTGTAACAATTTCTAGCAGGCTGTGTGGTGTTGTAACAATTTCTAGCAGGCTGTGTGGTGTTGTAACAATTTCTAGCAGGCTGTGTGGTGTTGTAACAATTTCTAGCAGGCTGTGTGGTGTTGTAACAATTTCTAGTAGGCTGTGTGGTGTTGTAACAATTTCTAGCAGGTTGTGTGGTGTTGTAACAATTTCTAGCAGGCTGTGTGGTGTTGTAATAATTTCTAGCAGGCTGTGTGGTGTTGTAACAATTTCTAGCAGGCTGTGTGGTGTTGTAACAATTTCTAGCAAGCTTTGTGGTGTTGTAACAATTTCTAGCAGGCTGTGTGGTGTTGTAACAATTTCTAGCAGGCTGTGTGGTGTTGTAACAATTTCTAGCAGGCTGTGTGGTGGTGTTACAATTTCTAGCAGGCTGTGTGGTGTTGTAACAATTTCTAGCAGGCTGTGTGGTGTTGTAACAATTTCTAGCAGGTTGTGTGGTGTTGTAACAATTTCTAGCAGGCTGTGTGGTGTTGTAACAATTTCTAGCAGGCTGTGTGGTAGTGTAACAATTTCTAGCAGGCTGTGTGGTGTAACAATTTCTAGCAGGCTGTGTGGTGGTGTAACAATTTCTAGCAGGCTGTGTGGTGGTGTAACAATTTCTAGCAGGCTGTGTGGTGTTGTAACAATTTCTAGCAGGCTGTGTGGTGTTGTAACAATTTCTAGCAGGCTGTGTGGTGGTGTAACAATTTCTAGCAGGTTGTGTGGTGTTGTAACAATTTCTAGCAGGCTGTGTGGTGTTGTAACAATTTCTAGCAGGCTTCCAGAGTGGGCTGGTTAATGGTGGGTCCTGTCACTGGTCTGGCAACGAGTCACTCCACACACTGTTCTTGCTCCACTTGCACCACCAACTTTGTCTGCCAAGAGAGGTGGTGTGTGTGCCACCAACACCATTTCTTGCTTGTGTCTGCAGATGGTGGTGTGTGCTGGTGTGGACGGTGTGTGCTGGTGTGGATGGTGTGTGCAGGTGTGGACGGTGGTGTGTGCTGGTGTGGACGATGTGTGTGCAAGTGTGGATGGTGTGTGCTGGTGTGGACAGTGATGTGTGCTGGTGTGGACGGTGGTGTTTGCTGGTGTGGACGGTGGTGTTTGCCGGTGTGGATGGCGGTGTGTGCTGGTATAACCTGTGTGTACTGGTGTGGACGGTGGTATGTGCTGGTGTGGACGATGTGTGCAGGTGTGGACAGTGGTTTGTGCAGGTGTGGACGGTGGTGTGTGCAGGTGTGGATGGTGGTGTGTGCTGGTGTGGATGGCGGTGTGTGCTGGTATAACCTGTGTGTACTGGTGTGGACGGTGGTATGTGCTGGTGTGGACGGCGGTGTGTGCAGGTGTGGATGGATGTGGTGTGTGCTGGTATAACCGGTGTGTGCAGGTGTGGACGGTGGTGTGTGCAGCTGTGTGCTGGTGGTGTGTGCTGGTGTGGACGGGCCTTTAGAAGTAAGCTCGGTAAACATGATTTGGCGCAGAAAAAAGTGATTACATGAAAAATATTAATTAGCGCCGGAAATAGTCATCATTGCAGTTTGACGAAATACACCACAAGTAACCATACACATTCCCACAGCCTGTCACACCCCTACCATACCACCATTTGTAGACCCATTTTACCCTATCGGAAATTAACAATAACTTCACGACAGAATTTAAGTTAGGTTAGGTCTATCAGCATTTCTAACACAATTTTACCCTGTCGGAAATCAATAATAACTTCAGGACAAAATTTAGGTTAGGTCTACGAGGATCTCTAACCCCATTTCACCTTATCGGAAATGAAAAATAACTTCAGGACAGAATTTAGGTCAGGTTAAGTTAAGTTAGGTCTATCAGCATTTCTAACACAATTTTATCCTATTGGAAATTAATAATAACTTCAGGACAGAAATTAGGTTAGGTTAGATTTCCTCCTCCCCAGGCCCCCGCACTACAACCCCGCTTTCCCAGGAGGTCCCCAGAGTTGCTAGACACAGGAACAATAAATATAAGACCTCATGTCACCAGTAAACACGAGTCACGTCACACACACTCCATGGCTGGTGACACTCAAAACTCACCAAAAACTGCAATTTGTACTGGAACGCGCACACACACACACACACACACATCTCTAACCTGACCTGACCAATTGACCCAGCAGAGAGAGGGACATGACCTCACGTAATCTGACCTCACACACACACACGAAATATCTTACTTAAATACAATACACACACACACACACACACACACACACACACACACACACACACCCTTATTTCCCCTCATATCTCCCTTACCCCCTTAAGTTAGCACGCCACACTTGCACAAATAATAGATAAAGGGTAAGCCTCCCCATATATTACCATAGTGAAGGGTGTACGTGTGTCTTTGTCCAGAAAATAGCAGGAAAATACGAGTGACAGGCGGCCCTTCGATCTGTGCACTGACTGTAGGGGGGGTGATGGGAAGGGAGGGGGTGGCCATGTATACAAACCTTTATCTCATTTATTATTCATTTTTGAAACTCCATTTTAATTTGAGGGATTTATTAGGTGATTATAGGTACTCCATGTTATTTTGGGCTTTGAGGAGTGCGTGGTTGGAGTGAAAATTGCGAGTTTGACGTCATTGATTTCTGGTGACGTCATCAAATCACATGAGAGGAGACAGCGAGCTATGGGTTAATATAGAGTCGCTCCCTTACACTCGTGACATTTCTCTAAACCTCTATCTCGCTTTCTAGGAATTAATAAACTCTTAACACCACAGAAAATCCTTTAAATTGTTCTATATTGAAGTTCCAGTGGTGTAATAGGTGTAAAACATGGCATTTAATAGTAAAATCACAGTTTGGAAGGGCAATATGGCGATAACTTTACTTCTCACCGCCATGTTGTTCTACCAAATCACATGAGAGGTAGTGACAGTCTATGGCTTTCGTATAGAGGCACTACTTAACACTCGTGACATTTATCGACATGTGCATTTGTGTCACTCATAAGTGAATAAACATGATGCATTGAGCTAGGAAATAATTTTGATTCATTTTCTATGCTTTTTATGACTTATCGCGTGTATGTTAAGGTGTTTGTGATGTGTCAATGGCTGTTGGCGTAGCAATATGGCCGCTGTCGGGTCCCTGATGCCATGTAGAGGAGAGATGACTGGTTAAATTAGATGGCTTTTATAAGATATATGGGTAATTTTGAATATTTTCCTGGAGACATCGTAGCGAGAATTGATGTGAATGTACAGAACGTTAAGTAGGAGGTTCAATAATATACCCAGCACTGCCTAAACTTGGCATTATCTTAAAAAAAACCCAATAACTTTCACGACACCCTGTTAAACCGTCAAACTGTCACTGAAATCATGAAAACTCTTAAAAAAGCCCAACAACTTCCACTGGAGCCTTTCAAACTTCCACTGGCCTGTCAAACTGTCAAACTGTCACCCTTCAAAACCCCAATGACTTCCACTGCAGCCTGTCAAACTGTCAAACTGTCACTGGGACCATGAAAACACCCTTCAAAAACCCTAGTGACTTCTAGTAAAGGCTAGTAGTAGTAGTAGTAGTAGCAGCAGCAGCAGCAGCAGCAGCAGTAGTAGTAGTAGTAGTAGTAGTAGTAGTAGTAGTAGTAGTAGTAGTAGTAGTACCAGCTGTGGTGATGGTGGTGGCGGTGGTAATAGAAGTAGGATTAGTAGTAGCAGTAGTAGTAGTAATAATAATAATGATAGCAATGGTAGTGGTGGTGACAGATTACACACACACACACACACACACACACACACACACACCACATTCACCAAACCATCACCCACCTGCACACATCTTGTCAATGGTTAAAGACACTCCATATATGACTCATAAACCAATGCTGATAATTATTGCATGTCGCAGAGTTGAAGGGCGCACTAACCTAAATATTGTCCTGTTCTGACGCCTAGTAAACAATACATAGCCACTCCTTCTTATTGTTTTGATTTATTTACTTTTTTATTTACACCATATGGGCTTTTCACGGGAATTTCTGGGATAAAGGGGATAATCTTTGGGGCTACCTCCTATTTCAAAGCCCACCCGCTAGGAAACCGTTGCCCCGAGTGAGGAAGCCCAACCTACACTCAGACCTTGGACAGGATTCGAACTCGTGCGCTTGGAGACCCCTCGGACCCCAAAGCACGCGTGTTTGAAGTTTGTTGTGTTTAGAAATGATTAGCTTGTGATGTCAGTTGAATACAAGTAATCCTACAGGGCCGATTCTTATTTATTTTATTACTTATTTGTTTATTTATTTATCTTCTAGATGGAAGGAGAGACAGGCACTCAGGCAGACACATTATGCTTGCTTGGTGGTTGATGTATAAAAAAAAACAAGGTTATAGTAACAAGTCGTAGCCTGGTGTGTGTGTGTGTGTGTGTGTGTGTGTCAGAGAGAGAAGGGAAGGAAGGGAGTGGGGTACATCACCTGCCGATTAGAAAAAAAAAAAGGTGTGGGTGGGGCTTGCTGTCAGCGGGAACTATGACTTTACTGCAAAACGAGTAAAGTGTTCCAGGCCTTGTGATGGCAGTTGAGTAAAAGTGATCCCGTGGGGCCGATTTTTTGTCTTCTGTCTGATGGAGGGAGAGAGAGACCGGCAGACACTTTCATTATGCTTAAGAATATCATATGTAGCTGAGTCTTTAAATATCGTAAGTCGCCTCGAGTCTCTTTAACAATGCTTACTTGGTGACCGTCACATTAACCCCTTCAGTACTGGAACGCTTATCTACCTTGAGTTTTAGGTGTGATTAGAATATTTCATTAACATTAGGAAGAGTCTATGAAGGTCAGAAGGTTAATAGCTATGGACTAAACTATTTTAATCCCCCCACGTAAGTTTCTGAAGCTGTATGAAGTCACCAAATAGTAACCAGAATGAATATGGAAATGTGTCATGGTACTGAAGGGGTTACGAAGAAACAAGCGCATAGTAACAAGTCATATGCTAGTTAAGACATTCCTATCATGTCATTAGTTAGTTAATAGTGTTCCTGACAGTGAGGAACCATGATTCACATTACTTTATACCTACTTATATCATTACAATTACAGCATTACTACGAATATAAGTACAGGACAAGTTGTACTACCTATCTATGTAGTAGTATCAATACCACTCTCATGGCAAACTTTCTTTTCAAATAATAAGCTGGTTTTTATGGCAACTTGCTGTGCTGATCCAGACAGGGCCCCACCCACCCGTGACCCACCCTCCAGTCTTCAGTACTTCAGTTTTCCCGGTTCTTTCGTGAGGGTAGGAGATGAGCTGGTTTGCCGTTACTGTTTTACTGGAAAGCTGCTACTTACTGACACGGGTTCATAAGACTCTTCTAGTGACATATTAACAGATTCCTACAGTTAAAAGGCTCTGGTTGAAGCGACACTGGATTTCACGAGTGTTTTAAAGGTTTTAGTGACAATAACAAGACCGCTAGTGTTTCCACGTCTCCGAATCATCTTGATGCTGGACTGTAGCCACGAAACGAAATCACAAAAGCAGGACTACGCTATCAAAGTGAGTGACACAGGCCTTACCGCGTCTGTTTGCTGTTTAAGGCAGGCCACAGCCAAGGGATAACTCGGATAAATCATCAAATGCCTTCAGTGCCATTTTTAAGTGTCTGGGTGAGGAGGTTAAGCTTCATTATTCCTTATTTGGATATTTTCGATGTTGTTTACTTGCCATTTAGCATTTTGTGACGATATTTAATGAATTGTTGATGCAAAAGGACCGAGGTGGCGGCCTGTCAGTCCCTATTAATCGTCATCACCTGCCTTCTCTCACTATTATAGGCCTGTCTTGCCTCAACATGCAGCGGCGTCACTAAGCTGTCATATTAGTCCTTCAGGCACAGCCGCCATGGCCTGTTTCAAGTTTAGTGAAGGTTTTTGTGCGGTAGAGGGGGACCCTCCACCCGACCCCGCCGCCATCTTAGATATCTCAATTATCAGCCTTTTCTAGCCTTATCTCTCAGTATTATACGCCTGTCTTGCCACAACATGCAGCTGCACTACTAAGCTTTCATATCAGCCATTGAGATACACCCGCCATGGGCAGGTTTAAGTTTGGTGAAGGTTTAAGTGAGATACAAGGGGGGTGGCGATCCCTCCACGGCCCCGCCGCCATCTTGGATATGCCTACCCCAGCCTACTTCCCCAGCCAGAATCAAGGACTATTTTCTTTAATTCCTGGATAGTTTATTTGTGCTGAATAGTAAGATTTGATGCTTTCTACAAGTATTTCGTTGTGTTTAAAGCGGTTTTCGTGCGTGTGTGAGGCACAGCATGTTGTTGTTGGCGTTGTTTTTGTGTTAAATAAGGACGTTTTTTGGCGCCAAATTTTCAGGAACGACCAGGAAAATTTTTTGTTTGAGACGGTATCAAGTTGTAATTATTTTTAAAAAATAGTTGATGTGTTTTAAAGTGTTTCGCTTTCCTGTTTAGTGGAATTAGTGGGGAGTACAATTGTTTTCTAAAGGTGTTAATGTTCCAATAATATTTTTGTTGATACCCATGTGAATTATTTATTTGTGGCTCTAACTCACTCTACAGTGGTGGAAAAGACTGTTCATATTTTTCTAAGTGTGTTTCGTTCCTTGAAAATGAAAATGGGCAGACAGTTATTTTTTTCTAATGGGGGGTCAAGGTTCCAACATTTTATTTACAGTTCTTTTAAAAGATCTTTATTATTACTGGGATTTGGAATCCCTTTATATTTTTGTTATTAGTTAAAGTTTGTACCAAGTCTGAATATGTAGAGCATTTTGGTCTGGCGGCGTTTTTTCGAGGGGTCATTTTCAAAATTATTTACGTTAACGTATATAAGACCGCCAGGCCAAGCCAGGGCCGTGACGTCATCAGCCCGCCGTGACGTCATCAGCCCGCCCCGCCAGGCCGTGACGTCACGATGGCTGGAGCCTCCCAGCTGTCTTCCCTTCCTGGTTCTCTTCGTCCTTATTTACCATATTAATGTGTGTGTGTGTGTGTGTGTGTGAGTTGGCCTATATATTTTTCATTCGATATAAGGTGATGCTGTGTGTGTGTGTGTGTGTGTGTGTGTGTGTGTTGCTGAGTGGATTGATAAGGTAGGCACTGGCACCATCACTCGTAACTCCAGTCTGCCTTGGCTCGCCCTCACTCTAAAACACTGCTTTCAAACTTTTCAAAATTCTTTACGTCAATACACACCAGCTTGTAAAGTTATGGCCGTGTCCTATACTCTTGATACACACAGTACAGGCTTCTTGATTCATCTCCTTAATCAACACACTTTAAGGGGTTAATATGTGCCTTTCATAATGTATTAATTCTGGGATGGGCGGTAAACTGGAAGGCACCGGGTCACCCACACACGCAAACTTGAAAAACTCCCAAACCAACACACTCACACGCACGCCACACTTACCAAACCTTCACCACACCTGCACACATCTTGTAAATGCTTCAAGACATTCCATGCATTACTTATGTGTTGTTAATTGTTGCATGTCGCAGAATTGAACGCGGGGACTAAACTAAATGTTGTCGCGTTCTAATGTTTGGAAAATAATACATAGAAAACCAAGCATTGAAAGGGGGGCTAAAGTAAATGTTGTTTTTTTTTTTTTATCGCAGTTTTACCGTTGCCGCCGCTTCCTCTTCCTTATTTCCTACTGTTTTTCTACTGCCCCTGCTCCTCTTCCTCCTCCTCTTTATTTACAATGCAAATAACGTGGAACGTTATATTTTGTTTTGGTATTTTGTCTTTTGAAAGTAAAAAAAAAAAAAAAAATTGGATGGAACGTTTGTTTTACCTGAGGCATGGCTGTCGCCTTTCCCCTGTCACGTGTCACTTGTTGTCACCTGTCGCCTGTCACACCGGCCTGGATGGGGCTGCAAATTGTTCCTGTGGTGACAAAGTTTGAGCAATAATAATGACAAAACTCCACTGACGCACCACGGATCGAGCCGCCTGCAGTGAAGGGGAATGACCTGCCGCTGTGAAGGCCGGGCATCCTCGCCATGGCAGGATGAAGGATAGCAAGCGGCAAGATGATAAGATGGCAGGCAATAGGGCGGCAGGATGGCAGGATGTCTCCTTCAGAGCCGCACACCAGCGGCTAGTGGTTTGCTGTTAGTGCAGTCTCACATTGCATTGTCTCTCTTGGCTGACGGAGCGGACACTGAGCCTCCCTGTGCGTCTGACACGGCACGGCACGGCACGGCACGGTGCTGCTGTGCTGGCGCTGAAAGGCTGGAAGCGCGTCACAACACTGTGGTGTCGGTGAGGAGCAGCAGCGGCACAGCGTGGTGATCACTGTGAGTGTTGTCATCACAAGTGGTGGAGTGTGGAGCGTGGTGTTGTGCAGGGCGGGGACGGGGCGGTCTGGAGTCCATGTGTGGGATGTTCCCTGAGAGAGTTTGTTCACTGTTTTTCTTGGTGAGGCCAGCGCCACCTGCCAACCTTCTGTTCCTTTCTCACTCAAAAAATGAAAACAAGTTCTGTAATGCGCAGCACAACACAGCACAACAGTGACCACTGCAAGGCTGCTGCCGACACAAAGCCTGCCCTGCGTGCCGCCATGGCATGCAAGGAGCTGCCTCAAACACTGCCTTGGTACGTGTACCACGCCTCCTGGAAACACGTGCAGCACGAGTGAAAAGGCGCAACTCACTCACTCACCGTTCATTCACTGCTCACTGCTGACTACTGTCACTGCAGCACGGCATACTGCATGTTGTGTTGAACTCTTCCTGATAGCGAACGTACTGCAGAGATGCGCCGCCTTTAGCATATCCATGGAGATAACCTAGCTATAGTGCTCTGCTTGCCTATACCTATTACGTAGGCTATATGGCGAGAAAGGTGAGTCAAGCTGTTCCCACACTGGCTGACACTGAATGAGTACATGTTATGATTGTTTGATTAAAACAATGCGAAATTCAGAGGACACACCATGGGTCCCCCGAATGTCACCCATCCCAGGCCCACTGACTCTAACAAGGCTCCAAGCAAAGGTACGCGTCTCTAAGGGTGTTGATACGGTTCCAGTGACACATTAGCAACATTTCCAACCATTAACCGGAGAAACAGTCTTGAGAACCCTAAAATTCATATTTGTAGCCTTGCAAAACAGTCGGAATAAAGGAA
This sequence comes from Portunus trituberculatus, assembly GCF_017591435.1. Classification (NCBI taxonomy): domain Eukaryota; kingdom Metazoa; phylum Arthropoda; class Malacostraca; order Decapoda; family Portunidae; genus Portunus; species Portunus trituberculatus. The sequence continues at coordinate 7,919,405 of NC_059286.1, forward strand.
CACAGGTTTTCAACGGTACTTTTTACGTCTCCAGTCACAGATTAGCAACATTTCCACACCATTGACAGGAGAAACACTCATGAAAATCCGACTAAACATTATCTGTCTGTTTGTGGCTTTGGAAAACAGTCATGATGAAGGAACAAGGGTTTTCAACAGTACTTTTTACGGTTCCATGGACAGAATAGCAACATTTCCACACCATTAACAGCAGAAATAGTCTTGAGAACTCTAAAAATCACATCTGTAGCCTTGCAAAAGTCAAAGTGAAGGAACACAGGTTTTCAAGTATTTTTTACGGCTCCAGTCACAGATTAGCAACATTTCCACAACATTTACAGGATAAACAGTCTTGAGAACCCTAAAAATCATGACTGCTCCCTTGCAAACAGTTATGGCGAGGGAGTAAAGTGCTTGAGAGTACATATAGACAATTATATGAGCAATTTAAGGTTTGGCAGGGCAGTGACGCAAGAATGACGTCACGAGCAGCTTAATGGCGGGAAGATGACGTCACTAGCCCGGCTCACCATGATGGCAGCCTCCTGTGTGGTGCACTGAGCTGACTACTGACCGCCTCACCACTCTCTCTCTCTCCTCTCCCTCTCCTCTCCCTGCCAACATGAGGAAGTAAGTCCCTATGAGAGGTGTGAGTGCGCGCGGGAGAGCCACACACTCACTCACACACTCACACTCTCTAACTCTAATATAAGTGTGTGTGTGTGTATGTGTGTGTGTGTGTGTGTGTGTCATGGTCAGGTCACGTGGTTAGGGTAGGTTAGGCAGGGTGGCAGTGAGTCAGGGAAGAGTGTGTGGCAGGGGTCAGGGAAGGAAGGGGAACGGTAGTGGTGGAAATGGGTCATAGGGGTGAGGGGTAATATAGGTTAGGTTAGGTTGGCAGGGGAATGGTTGATGGTAGGGGTAGGGGGTAGATGGTTATGTAGGGGTCATGAAGGTGTGAGGGGCAGGGGTGAGAGGAGTGGTAGGGGGAATAGATTAATTAATATGGGTAAGGTTAGGTTAGGTAATAATTTTATATGAAATGGGTAATCACTGAAGGGCAACAAAATCATTAAAGAAAAAAAATAGGCCTACTGAGGTGCCAGTCCCTAAAATAAGCAAAAAGAGAGAGGAAAGCCTTGGATGGTGTAGGAATAACTTTTTTTCTATTTTTCAATCCTAAATTTTGAGTGAATAATGTGTGTGTGTGTTTGTGCTTGCGTGCGTGTGTGTGTGCATGTGTGTAGGTGCTTGTATTGTATGGAGGGAGAGAATTGACGATTGGGTAAAGTATGGTTAGGTTAGGTCAGGTTAGATTGGATTACATTAGGTTAGGTTAGGTTAGTGTGAGTTGCAGCAGTTTAAGTTGTACCTGCGGTCATTATTATGCAATTTTTTTATGGTGTGTGGAACTTGAAACTTTTCACATGGCAAAACCAATAGCCAGGCATGCTTCAACTCCAAGGGTAGTTAGGTGAAGTCTTACTCCTCTTGTTCTCTTTCTCTGCATCAAATAATAATAACATGAAATAAGAAAAAGTAACAAGTGAAATGATGGAATATTAATATCAATTTGTCTCTCTCTCTCTCTCTCTCTCTCTGGCCAGGGGTCGCATTGAGCTGGGTGACGTAACGCCCCACAACATCAAGCAGCTGAAGCTCCTCAACCAGGTGGTGTTCCCCGTCAGCTACAACGACAAGTTCTACAAGGATGTCCTGGAGGCGGGAGAACTGGCCAAGCTTGTGTGTGTGTGTGTGTGTGTGTGTGTGTGTGTGTGTGTGTGTGTGTGTGTGTGTGTGTGTGTGTGTGTGTGTGTGTGTGTGCGTGTGTGTGTGTGCGTGTGTGTTTACCTAGTTGTAGTGTACAGGAGGGGTGCTGTGCTGGTGTTGTCCCATCTCTTTTATCCCCCAAAATGTTCCAACTTCATCTTAAAGTTAAGTATTGTTGTTGCTTTGGTCACTTCCCTGGCTAGTTCATTCCAAGTTTCATTAGTTCTGTGTGGAAAACTGTATTTCTTCATGTCCCTCCTCTGTGTGCCCTTTAGTTTGTTCCTGTGCCCTCCCCGTCTTTTTTTTTATTTAGCTATTTTGTTTTTATTTTTTTTAATGCAAGGGGGAATTCTGCCAAGGGCCACAAAATATTAGAAAAAAAAGGCCCACTGGAACTGCACGATTACTCACCACACATTACCAAGCCTTTTCTGTCATACTTGTTGATTCCTTCTGTCAGTCTGAACGTTGCAACCAAGTCTCCTCTCATTCTCTGTTCCAGGGGCATCAGATCCAGGCTTAGTCTCTTCTCATAAGGAAGGTCTTTCAGAACCATCTTTGTTGCAGTCTGCTGGTTCCTCTCTAGCTTTTTAACCCTTTCTGTTCCATGAAGCATTTCCATATTCATTCTGCTTACTATTCGGTGATTTTATACAGCTTCAGAAACTCATGTGGAGGGTTAGAATGGTGAAGACTGTGGCCATTCATCTTCTGACCTCCATTGACCTTTCCTAATGTACAAGTAAAATTATATAATCATACCCAAAATTCAAGGAAAAAATGCATCCCAGTACTGAAGGGGTTAATATCCTTCAGACTCAGTGACCAAACCAACCTTGGGCGTATCATCATAGTTAGTCTTCAGCATATCCTCATCAGTGTATGAAAATGCCACTCTTATATTCTTGAGTAGATTAGATAATTAAGTTTCCCTGATGTGGTTTCCCAGTGACGTCATCCATAACCATTACTCCTAAGCCTTTCTCTGTGTTTCTTTGTGTGTAATTCACTGTTTGATCTGCTGCAGTCTATGACGAGACAGCCAGACGTTACCCTACGGAACGAGCTCAGAGCTCATTATTTCCGATCTTGGGATAGGCCTGAGACCAGGCACACACCACACACCGGGACAACAAGGTCACAACTCCTCGATTTACATCCCGTACCTACTCACTGCTAGGTGAACAGGGGCTAGACGTGAAAGGAGACACACCCAAATATCTCCACCCGGCCAGGGAATCGAACCCCGGTCATCTGGCTTGTGAAGCCAGTGTGTGTGTGTGTGTGTGTGTGTGTGTGTGTGTGTGTGTGTGTGTGTGTGTGTGTGTGTGTGTGTGTGTGTTGTTGTTGTTGTGAGAGAGAGAGAGAGAGAGAGAGAGAGAGAGAGAGAGTTAATTAATTAGTTTAGTAGAAGAGTATTATTAATAGAAGTAGTAACCTAACTTAACTAAGATGTGTTTTGGGAAAGACAAGAGGTAGTTAAGGCAGTAGTAGTAGTAGTAGTAGTAGTAGTACCTAATCAAACCTAACCTAGCCCACCTCTCGGCAGCGTACTACAATGACATGGTGGTGGGGGGCGTGTGCTGCCGTGTGGATGTGCAGGAGGGCCAGCGCCGCCTGTACATCATGACGCTGGGCTGCCTGGCACCCTACAGAAGGCTGGGCATTGGCACCAAGATGCTCGAACATGTCCTTAACTTTGTCGAGAAGGAAGGAAACTTTAACTCCATCTTCCTGTGAGTCTGTGTGTGTGTGTGTGTGTGTGTGTGTGTGTATTGGGGGAAAGTTAAGGGTATGTGTATGTATGTGTGGGTGTTTAGAAAAGAAGTGTGTGTGTGTGTGTGTGTGTGTTATTTACCTAGTTGTAGTTTTACAGGGTTCAAGCGGGGCTCATAGTGACCGTCACTGTCTCCATATCTACTTTTATCCAACTTCTCCTTCAATTTGTGCACACTTTCTGCTGCTACAATCTCTTCACTTAATCCTTTCCAGATGTCCATTGTCTTTTGTGGAAAAGTAAACTTAATGTTTCTCAAACACTGATTTTTCATGATCTTAGAGTGTCCTTTTGTTCGTCTATCTCCACCCTCTGTCAGTGATACCAGGTCTTGTCTATCTATCTTTGCCATATGGTTTACTTATGCATTGTTATTAGGTCTCCTCTCCATTTCCTTCAGTCTTTCTTCATAGGGAAGATCCTTTATTTCTGGTACCATCTTTGTAGCAGTCCTTTGGTTTCTTTCTATTTTCTTGATGTCTTTCTGCCTGTATGGTGACCACACTACTGCCACATATTCTAATCTAGGTCTTATCATAGTGGTTATGATCAGTCTTTTTCATCATACTCTTATCCATGTAATTGAATGCCACCCTGATGTTAGTTAGTGTCTTGTATGTTGAAGCAAATAGTCCATTTAAGTGTCTTTCAGGAGTCAGGGTGTCTTGTATAATCATTCCCAAGTCTTTCTCTTCTCTCTTTTTCATTAAAATCTCTTCTCCTATTTTGTATTCCCATGTATGTCTTCTGTTATTTTTACCCATTACCATCACATGGCATTTCCTTGTATTAAATTCTAATATCCATTTTTGGCTCCATTCCCAGATCTTGTCAGTATCTTTGTGTCGTTCCATACAGTCCTCGTTGTTCCTCATTACTCTCAAAAGTCTCACATCTTCTGCAAACAAATTTCTGTAGTGACTCAGACCCTTTTGTATATTGTTGACACATACTTGGAAACAAAACAACATCGTCTAATGTTACCAACACCCAAAATTCTTTATGTTCTATACCTACTACGTCTCACATTCTCATCCTCTTATCCTTGCAACACCCAAAGCCTTAATGTTTCTATGCTTGCAACACCCAGTCTTGATATTTCTATACTTGCAACACCCAAAGTCTTAATGTATCTATGTCTACAACACCATTTAGGGCACACCTTTCCTTACAGACACTCCAGTTAAGACACACCTTTCCTTTCAGTGCTTGCAACACCAAAAATTTTAATGTTTCTATGCTTGCAACACCTTTTTTAATCTGCCTTTCCGTACAGACAACACCATTTAAAACACACCATTTCTTTCAGTGCTGGCAACACCAAAAATCTGAATGTTTCTATGCTTGCAACACCACTTAAGATGCACCTTTCCTTGCGGACAACACCTTTCCTTAGAGTCAACACCAGCTGAGACTCACCTTTCCTTAGAGACAACACCTTTACAGACAACACCAGCTGAGATGCACCTTTCCTTACAGACAACACCTTTCCTTAGAGACAACACCAGCTGAGATGCACCTTTCCTTACAGACAACACCAACTGAGACACACCTTTCCTTAGAGACAACACCTGCTGAGATGCACTTAGAGACAACACCTGCTGAGACGCACCTTTCTTTACAGACAACACCAGCTGAGATACACCTTTCCTTAGAGACAACACCTTTCCTTACAGACAACACCAGCTGAGACGCACCTTTCCTTACAGACACGTGCAGGTGAACAATGACGGAGCGTTGGATTTCTACAAGAAGTTTGGCTTTGAGGTGGTGGAGACCAAACAACACTACTACAAACGCATCGAACCGGCCGATGCTCACGTACTGCAAAAGACCCTGCTACGCTCCTGAGTCCCTGCCCCCTACCTACCCCCTGCCTCACCCCTGCCCCCTGCTCCCTGCCTCAGATTTCCCTCCCAAGTCCACTGTTCTCCATTCCTTAGTCCCTGAAAAATCTCCTTACCTTTCCTACATCCTCCTGCCTGTTCCCTGCCTCCTCCCTCCTGTCCCTGCCACATCCCTCTTATGCTGTTATGGGGTGTGTAGTGGCAGTCTAAGTGGGTGTGTTGGTGTTGGTGTGTGTTGGTGTGTTGGTTTGGTGATCGGCTGGTGTGTGTTCTCTCAGGGTGTAAGTTTCGTGACAGCTTTGAAAGTTTTGTTTTAGGTTTGTTTTAAAAATTTTGACTCTAGTTATGGAAATTCTCCAGTTTAAATGTGGTGTCTTGAAATATTGCCAGGTTGTTGACGTTGAGAGTGTAAATAACTTCCACTAGAACCTGTAAAACTGTCACTGGGGTCCCCCAAAAAACGTTCTTTGAAATAATAACATGCACTGGAGTCTATGAAATTTGTCACTTGAGCCTTGAAAACCAAATAACTACTTCTACAATCTATTTAAGCATCACTAAAACCTTGAAAAACCCCAATAATTTTCACTACAGCCTTTCAAACTCACTAGAACCTTCATAAACCTTACCAACTTCCACTTGAGTCTATATAACTAGTATTAGAACCTTGAAAAACCCCCAATAACTTCCACTGCAGCCTATCAAACTATCACTAGAACCTTGAAAACCCTAATAACTTCTGCTACAATCTATTTAAATCACAAGAACCTTGAAAAACTCCAATAACTTCCACTGCATCCTTTCAAACTATAACTAGAACCTGAAAGAACCCAATAACTTCCTCTAGAACCTTGAAAACCCTAATAACTTACAGTACAGCCTTTCAAACTATCACTAGAACCTTGAAAAACCCCAATAACTTACACTAGAACCTTGAAAACCACAATAACTTACACTAGAACCTTGAAAACCCCAATAACTTACACTAGAACCTTGAAAACCCCAATAACTTCCATTACATCCTTGAAAACCCCAATAACTTCCATTAGAACCTTGAAAACCCCAATAACTTCCATTAGAACCTTGAAAACCCCAATAACTTACACTAGAACCTTGAAAACCCCAATAACTTCCACTGCAGCCTTTTATAACAGTGAGAACAAGGCAACAAAATATTTTAGAAGATTGAGTTTAGTTTTGTTGAAGGAGGAATGAACCACCACCACCACCACCACCACCACCACCACCACCACCGATATTGTTGATCTATTTAGCTCTGATCTATTACAGCAAAAAATGACTCTTATATGCATAACCTAATAAGCCCTAGGTGTGATTTTGTACATAACGTGTGTGTGTGTGTGTGTGTGTGTGTGTGTGTGTGTGTGTGTGTGTGTGTGTGTGTAGCTATGTAGTTGTTCATCATCTGTACATATGCATACACTGCTAACCTGTGTATACTTGGGTCAGGAGGGAGAAAATTTGCATACTCGCTTCCACATGTGTTTTTTGCAAGTGTCTTTTCTCTCATTGGCTAATTTGATCGGAGAATTTGTTACTGTCACTGCTACTATTATTATTATTATTATTATTATTATTATTATTGTTGTTGTTTGGTTTGATGGACTTGTTTTCTTTCCTATGACAGCCACACAATGTCCTCTGGTGTTTCCTGGTCTCATTGCTGGTCAAAACCTAATCTAACCTAACCTAATTTATGTCACATCATTCTCTTCATACCATCTCCAACTTTTTATTATTTTTTCATTTATTTTTATTTATTTATTTATTTTTTTTTTGGCCATCTAACCTTACCAAACCAAATCTAATTGTTCCTTTCTCCTTCTGACAACACAACCAATAGTGTCACCTGTCCTCCAAATTAAAGGACTAAATGTGATGAAAGACTCTTAAGATTTGTCTCAATGTAATGAAAGACACTGTAAAATTTGTCAATGTGATGAAAGACACTAAGATTTCTGTAAATGTGATGAGAGACACTGTAAATCCTCTGTTAATGTGATGAAAGACACTGTAAAATCTCTGTTAATGTGATGAAAGGCACTGAATTTTCTGTAACGTGACTTGAAATTAGTGCCAATGTAATGAAAGACACTTAAGATTTGTGGAAGTGAGTGTGAAAGGTTTTGCAAGACTTCACTGTCCCGCTGTACCTGTCCCAGTATCAGTGTTTGTTATCCAGCCTTACTCCAGAGCCTCCTGTCACTCTTGCTTTGTGTCAAGGAGGAGGAAGATGAAGAGGAGGAGGAGGAAGAGGAAGATGAGGAGGAGAAGGAGGAAAGTGAGAGGAAAGAAATAAATAAAAAAAAAAAAGGCAAGGAATGATTGGTGGAAAAAGTTAGTTGCTCCTGATGTGTGTGTGTGTGTGTGTGTGTGTGTGTGTGTGTGTGTGTGTGTGTGTGTGTGTGTGTGTGTGTTCCATGTTCAGATTAAGTTCTTATTTTACTCCTTTTTTGTATTTTTTTTTCTTGGTGGAGTGAAAAGAGAGAGAATGTGAAGTGATGGAATGAAATGAATTGGCTGCAAGTTTATTTTTCTGTTGTTTTCATTCATCCTTACTCAAATCCTATAACTTTCTTTTCTTCTTTTTAGTGTGATTTATTGACAGAAAAGTGAAGAAAAATAAGTGCCATGATTTAAATGTATCTTCAACGCCTTCTATGTTAAATGTGGCACAAATTTATGGGGATTTAAATATTGTATCTATCATATCTTTGATCTCTTCACTAGCATGACATGTTTCCATATTCATTCTGGTTATTATTTGGAGTTCATTTTACACAGCTTCAGAAACTTATGTCGGGGTTAGAATAGTAAAGACTCTGGCCGTTAATCTTCTGCCCTCCATAAACCCTTCCTAATGCTAATAAAATCTTATCATACCCTAAAGTCACGGCAAAAATGTGTCTCAGAAAATCGCAAGTCAAGGTAAAAATGTATCAGAAAATGTCTTATCACATCCAAAGTCAAGGTAAAAATGTCTCAATATCGTCTTATTACATGCAAAGTCAAGGTAAAAATATGTTTCGGTACTGAATGGGTTAATTAAGCCATAATAGTACACCCACACCTGCCACTCATCCTGGTGAGTTGCTGAATTGTGAGTAGTATTCAGGGAGGATGAAACACTCACCAGAACCTGAGAAAAGAAAGAAAAAGACATGAAACACACACACACACACATACACACACAACCCTACCACCACCACCACCACTGTTACATCCTTTTTAACCTCTTCAGTAGTTTTTTTTTTATGTTAATGGCTGTAGCGGCTGTAGGCGTACTTGAAGTGTATACATGGGAGGTGCTGTTAATCTTCCACCCATTAGTGGCGCAGGCAATTTTATTTATAGTGGTGACC
>NC_059286.1:7938181-7943181 GCF_017591435.1 Portunus trituberculatus
TGTTCTGTGTGTGTTCTGCCATGGTTACTGACCTTAAGTATCTTGTTCATGTCCACACACACACACACACACACACACACACACAGTTGTTTTCTATATATATGGGAAGACTATGGGGTACTGAGTGACAGACAGACACACACACACACACACACACACACACACACACACACACACACACACACGGATATTGTTTCTCTGCTCCTTGAAATTTTCTCTCAGTTGGGTGGCGTGGCCTGGAGAGAGAGAGAGAGAGAGAGAGAGAGAGAGAGAGAGAGAGAGAGAGAGAGAGAGAGAGAGAGAGAGAGAGAGAGAGAGAGAGAGAGGGAGGGTTTGTTTGGGAAATAAGAGAGGAGTAACTCTCTCTCTCTCTCTCTCTCTCTCTCTCTCTCTCACACACACACATTCACTTATTTTCTTTATATTCATCAAGTCTTAAATTTTTCTTTATTTTTGGTGTAAATTTACGAATGGTTCTTAAATATCCAATCTTATTCACTTAGTTTTATGTGTACGTGTGTTTGTGTGTGTGTGTGTGTGTGTGTGTGTGTGTGTGTGTGTGTGTGTGTGTGTGTGTGTGTGTGTGTGTCCATCCCTCTCCCTCTCCCTCTCCCTCTCTCCCTCCACACCTCAGGCAGACAAATGGCTTCTTTCTATGCACACCCTCGCCATATTTCGCCCCTCACGAGTGCTCCCCGCTATTTGCACCTCGCCCGTAACTCCCTCTTGAAATAGTGAGGCTCACCCATGACACACGGCCCAACGCTAAGGCACGGGTGACTCCTGCCTCTCCCTCTTCCTCTCTTCCTCTCCCTCCTTGCTATGACAGTTTTCCAAGGCCATAGAGATGATTAACCGGGGTTTCGTAAGTGTTTCTCCTGTTAACAATGTAGAAATCTTGGTAATTTGTCACTAGAATCTTTAAACTGTCCTTAAAGACCCGTGTAACTTTATCAGTGGTGGTTTTAAAGATTATATAAACGATTTGTCGTGTTCCTGTGACTGTTTATCCTGTTACTGTTGTAGAAATCTTGTTAGCCTGTCACTAGAACCTTCAAAATGTCCTTAAAAACCAGTGTAGCTTTATCAATATTGCTTTTTAAGGTTATATAAACGATTTGCTGGATTTTAATAACTGTTTCTTCTTAGATTAATGTAGAAATCTTGTTAGCCTGTCACTAGAATTTTTAAACTGCCATTTTAAACCCGTGAAATTTTATCAATATGGTTTTTAAAGGTTATAAAAAGCAAGAGCAGGATTTTAATGAGTGTTTCTCCAGGCAATGACCCAGAAATGTTGTTAATCCGTCACTAGAATTTTTAAACTGTCCAAAAAATCCGTGTAACTTTGTTTATATTGTCTTTTTTAAGGTTATATAAACGATTTGCTGGATTTTAATGAGTGTTTCTCCAGGTAATGACACAGAAATCTTGTTAATCTGTCACTAAAATCTTTAAAACTGCTTTAAAAACCTGTGTAACTTTATCAATACTCTTTTAAAGGTTACATAAGCAAAAGGACACCACAAGAACCCCCAAAGGACCCGCCAAAGACCCCCCAAGGACGCTCCAAGGACCCAAAAAGGACCCCCCGAAGACAACCCACCCAATAGGACTCCCCAGACACCCCAAAACACACCACCCAAAAGGACTTCCAAAGGACCCCCAAAGGACCACCAAGGACTCCCCCCATAGGGCCCTTCAAGGACCCTCTAAGGACACCCCAGGGACCTCTCAAGGACCCCCGAAAGGACCCATGAAGGACCCCTGAAGGACACCCCCTTCATATAGTCTCCAGTGAGGAAGTTTGCCATCAGCGGAGAGGAAAAAGTGGAGAGGAGGAATAAAAAGTTTGACAGGTCGAAGGAAGAATGGAGGGAAAGAGAGATGGAGGGAGGGAAGGAGGGAGGGAAGGAGGGAAGGAGGGAAGGGAAGGGAGAGAAGAAATTACGTGGTCTCTGGGGCGTAAAATATACCTTTTAATTATCCAGAGGGAGAAGAAGGAGGAGGAGGAGGAGGAGGAGGAGGAGGAGGAGGAGGAGGAGGAGGAGGAGGAGGAGGAGGAGGAGGAGGAGGAGGAGGTAGTGATGGTGGTTTCTTTTTTGTCTCTTTAATTACCCAACTCTTCTCCTCTCACCACCACCACCACCACCACCATCTCCTCCTCCTCCTCCTCCTCCTCTGTGCTGGCTTAATGGGTCCTTCACGCCGCCCCCGCTGCCTTCCCTCCTCCCTGTCTTGTAGCACAGTGAAGGAAGCAAAGCAGAAGACAGTGGCTTTACAAACAATGCACCAGAAATCAGGGGCCAGCTCCTCTCACAGGCTTTACAAACAGTCCACCGCCGCCACGCCTGTTCAGAGAGCGAAGGCAGCTATGGCTGGTATTAACTCACTCTATTTTGCTTTACTTTGCTTTATATTACTTTATTTTAAACTGGTACTAAGAAACTTTTACTTATCTGACTTTACTTTGCTTTCCTCTACTTTACTTTATATTATTTTAAACTTCTAGGTACTAAGAAACTTCACTTATTATATTTTACTTTACATTACTTTAAAAGCTTTACTCTCCCACCGAGATGACTAGCCGGGTTTTGAAGAGTGATTCTCCTATTAATAAAATCTTTACATTATCTTAAACTGGTGCTAAGAAATTTCCCTTATTTTTACTTTAGTTTATATTATTTCAAAAGCTTTATTCTCTCGCCACGACTGTTTTCCAAGGCCACAGAGGTGACTAGCCGGTTTAAAAGGGTGTTTCTCCTATTAATAACTCAAAATATACTTAATCTGTCACTAAAACTACAAAAAACATCCTTAGAAACTCACGTGACTCATTATATAAAACGTGTATTGGAAATTAATAACATTCGTAATAACAATAGTAAGAAAACAACAACAACACCACCACCACCACCACCACCACCACCACCACCACCAACAACAACAACAACAACAACAACTTTCCTTACTTATCATATTTTTTTTCCTTAGGCTGTTTGTTCAGAGAGAGAGAGAGAGAGAGAGAGAGAGAGAGAGAGAGAGAGAGAGAGAGAGAGAGAGAGAGAGAGAGAAGAGAATGTTGACCAAAAATATAATCGTCTTCCCAAAAAGAGAAGAAAAGAAATCGAGGAGGAGGAGGAGGAGGAGGAGGAGGAGGAGGAGGAGGAGGAGGAGGAGGAGGAGGAGGAGGAGGAGGAGGAGGAGGAGGTAAGGAGTCCAGTAAACAGAGGGGAGGAAGAATCTTGTCTTTCTCTTCAGTCAACAATAGTCAAGTTTTTGTGTCAAGTAAATACTCGAGGAGGAGGAGGAGGAGGAGGAGGAGGAGGTGGAAGTGGAGGAGTTGAGTGGCTGAAGAGAGACTGAGTAAGGCTGATAACTGACAAAGAGAGAGAGAGAGAGAGAGAGAGAGAGAGAGAGAGAGAGAGAGAGAGAGAGAGAGAGAGAGAGAGAGAGAGACAGGAAAAAAAGGCAAATAGCTCATGCCAAATTAACTCTCTCTCTCTCTCTCTCTCTCTCTCTCTCTCAAAATATTACCTCACATCAGTAACTCATAAACTTACTGGCGAGTGAGTGAGTGAGTGAGTGAGTGAGTGAGTAAATCAGTACACACACACACACACACACACACACACACACACACACACACACACACACACACACACACACACACACACACACACACACACACACACACACACACACACCTTTACTCCTTCCTTCCTCCTTATCTTCTTCCCTTCTTCCTCCTTATCTTCCTTCCATCTTCTCTCTTTCCCTCTCTCATTTTCTTTTATCTCTTTATTCCTCTTCCTTTTCTTCCTCTTATCTTTTTTCCCTCCCTTCCTTCTTTCCTTTCCTTCCTCCTTCCTTCTCTCCTCTTACCTCTTTTCCTCCCTTCTTTCCTTCCTCCCTCCTTCCTTCTCTCCCTCTTACCTCTTTCCCTCCTTCTCTCCTTCCTTTCCTTCTTATCTTCCTCTTATCATTTTTCCTCCTTCCCTCCTCCTTTTCTCCTATTCTCCTTCCTTCTCTTTTTCTCTCTCCTTCCTCTCCTTCCCTCTTTCCTTCCCTCTTTCTCTCCTTCTCTTCCATATTCCTTCCCTCCTTTCCTCCCCTTTGACTTAATGATACTCTGACTTCTCTCTCTCTCTCTCTCTCTCTCTCTCTCTCTCTCTCTCTCTCTCTCTCTCTCTCTCACACAACACATTCACTTATTTTCTTTATATTCATCAAGTCTTAAATTTTTCTTTATTTTTGGTGTAAATTTACGAATGGTTCTTAAATATCCAATCTTATTCACTTAGTTTTATGTGTACGTGCGTGTGTGTGTGTGTGCGCCCAACCACACCTGCCTAATTCCACTCCACCACCACCACAACACCACTACAACACCACAGCAGGTTAGGAAGGCGTCCACTTAACAGCCCTAACTGTCTCTTGATCCTTCTTGTAACATCTGTCCACGGTGCTAACTTCCCCACGCTCGCTACAACCGCTTACATACTAATGCTGTGTGTGTGTGTGTGTGTGTGTGTGTGTGTGTGTGTGTGTGTGTGTGTGTGTGTGTGTGTGTGTGTGTGTGTGTGTGTGTGTGTGTGTGTGTGTGTGTGTGTGTGTTGTGCATATAAGGAAATATTTTGATTTTTATTACTGCTACTATTACTCCTACTGCTGCTGCTGCTGCTACTACTACTACTACTACTACTACTACTACTACTACTGCTGTTGCTATTGGTGCTGCTGCTGCTGTTGCTACTTCTATTACTGCTACTACTACAACTACTATTGGAACTACAACAACAACAACAACAATAACAACCGTTACTACTGATACTACTACTACTACTACTACTACTACTACTACTACTACTACTACTACTACCACCATTACCACAACTACTACAACAACAACAACTATAACAACTATTACCACTACTACTACTACTACTACTACTACTACTACTACTACTACTACTACTACTCATTCAATAAACAACACA
>NC_059286.1:7955681-7960681 GCF_017591435.1 Portunus trituberculatus
TTCACTATTTATCATTGCTGTTGTTATCTGTTATCATCACTGTTGTCATCATCATCATTGTTGTCATTATCATCATTGTTGTTGTCATTATCTTCATTAACAGCATCATTATTATCATTGTTGTTGTCATTATCTTCATCATCACAGTCATCGTTATCACTGTTGTTATTATTATCATTGTTGTCATTATTATCATTGTTCTTGTCATTATTACCATTGTTGTTGTCATTATCTTCATTATCACCATCATTATTATCATTATTGTTGTCATTAACTTCATTATTAGTCATTATTATTGTTGTTGTCATTATCATTGTTGTCATTATTATTATTATTACTATTATTATTATTATTATTATTATTACTGTTATTATTATTATTATTATTATTATTATTATTATCATTCCTGTCATTACTACCTTTATCATCATCATCATCATCATCATCATCATCATCATCAAAACTGACAGTACCACCACCACCACGTCACTCTAATGAGGGACGTGAGGTCTTCTGAGTGACGAATGACCCAGGAATCTGATCAGGAGGAGGAGGAGGAGGAGGAGGAGGAGGAGGAGGAGGAGGAAGGAGGAGAGAAGGAGGAAAAGGAGAAAGAGGAGGAATAGTGGAAAAAATAGTAGTAGTAGTAGTAGTAGTAGTAGTAGTAGTAGTAGTAGGAGGAGGAGGAGGAGGAGGAGGAGGAGGAGGAGGAGGAGGAGGAGGAGGAGGAGGAGGAGGAGGAGGAGGACGAGGAGGAGAAGGAGGAGTAGTAAATTAATAACAGTAATAACAATAAAAGGACAGTGAGATAAGGAAGGAAAGAAGGAAGGAAGGAAGGAAGGAAGGAAGGAAGGAAGGAAGGAAGGAAGGAAGGAAGGAAGGAAGGAAAATAGATAATACTAAAACAATAAAAGAAAGAAAAGAAAGGAAAAAAAAGGAATAGAAGACATAAACATTGAAGATAGTGAATGAATGAATGAAGGAAGGAAGGAAGGAAGAAAGGAAGGAAGGAAGGGGGAGGAGGGAAGGATGAAGGAGGCACTGAGGAAGATGAATATATTAGCTGAAGGATCGTGTTTCCCCTCCTCCTCCCCCTCCTCCCCTTTAATGAGGTCCTGGCAAACACGGTCCTCTTAGAGTGACTGATTGTGCTGCGGGAGGAGGAGGAGGAGGAGGAGGAGGAGGAGGAGGAGGAGGAGGAGGAGGAGGAGGAAGAGTGGGTGAGAATGAGGGAAATAAGAGGAAAGTTGGAGAAAAAAAGGAAAGGAAGGAAGGATGGAAGGAATGAAAGAAGCAGAGGAAGAGGAGGAGAGGAAGGAGGAGGAGGAGGAGGAGGAGGAGAAAAATTTGATGGGGAGTTGTAGAAGGGAGGAAGGGAAGAAAAGAATAAATATGGGAGGAAGGAAGAAAGAAAGCAAGGAAGAAAGGAAGGAGGAAAGAAGAAAGAAAATAAGGATGAGAAGGAAGAAGAGGAGCAGGAGGAGAAGGAGGAGGAAAAAGAAGAAGAAGAAGAAGAAGAAGAGGAATGGGTACGGAGGAGAATTAAAGAAAGAAGTTGAAGGAAGGAGAAAGAAAAAAAAAGGAAAAGTAGGAAGAAAGAAAGAAAGAAAAATGAAAGAAAGGAAGTAAGAGCACTAACCTGTCATCCTTATCTCACCACATCACCAGGACATCATGCGCACACCTGTCCCTCACGCTGTCCTGGTGCCCCTTCACGCTGCCTGGTTGAATCACTACACGATCGTTGTTTTACAGTCACCACTCGCAACCCTTCAGTACTGGGACGCATGTTTATCTTGATTTTTGGTTGTGATTAGACCATTTTATTGACATCAGGAAGGGTCTATGGAGGTCAGGAGATTAATGGCCTGAGTCTTCACTATTTTAATCCCAACAAATGTTTCTGAAGCTGAATTAAATAGCTAAACAGTAACTGCAATGAATATGAAAACGCGTCCTGGTATTGAAGACATTTTACCTTTCAATACAGGAACATATTTTTACCACGAGATTTGTGTAGGATAAGACCATTTTATTGACATTAGGAAGGGTCTATGGAGGTCAGGAGATTAATGGCTAAAGTCTTTACTATTTTAATCGCCTACATATGTTTCTGAAGCTGTGCGAAATCATCAAATAGTAACCATAATGAATATGGAAACGCGCCCTGAAGAGATTAACAGGAGATACAGTCTTGAGAACCCGGCTCGTTGTCTCTATGGTGTTGAAAATAGTGATGATGAAAATGGAAGGTTCTAGTGACAGATTAATAAGGTTTCTGCAATATTAACCCCTTCAGTACTGAGACGCATTTTCACCTTGACTTATGGGTGTGAAAAGACCATTTTATCGACATTAGGAAGGGTCTATGGAGGACAGAAGATTAATGGCTACAGTCTTTACTATTCTAATCCCCACATAAGTTTCTGAAGTTGTGTAAAATCACCAAATAGTAAGCAGAAAAGATGAGAAGAGAAGGAAGAGGGAGTGAAAGAAAGGAAAGGACAAAAGGAAAAGAGAAAAAGGAAGGAGAGAGGAGAGGGAGAGGGAAAGGGAGAGGAGAGAGGGAGAAGGAAATAGGAGAAGGGAGAGAGAGAGAGAATAGGGATATTAATATGGAGAAAGAGAGAAAGAAGAGAGAAAGAAAGGACAAGATAGAAGATAAAAGGAAAAGAGAAGGAGAAGAGAGGGAAGGAAAGAAGGAGAGAGAGAGAGGGAATCACTTATCCTCTCCCTCAATGTCTAGCCCCGCCCATCGCCCCATAGCCAGGCGAGACTTGCCTGGCTACCAGCCACAGAATTGGTGTTGCGTTTGTGGCAAAGCAACACTTAAGACTCAACACGTGAGCTGTGACGAGGAAACCTGCCGTAACCTTTGTCACAACAGCTGCCTTGGGGATACGCAGACGCAAGTAGCCACACGCTCTCAGGCAGTCAGCGCCCACGCAGAGTCAATTGACGAACACTGGGAGGTGGTTTGTCAGGACTCTGAGAGGTGGAGGACGTGGTGGAGCTCGGATAAACCGCAACAGCTCCGCCACTCAGCTGTTTTCTCAACTTCCACCTTCCCTTCGCCTGCCCGGGAAACAACGACCGCTCCGCCTACCTCCACTGCTTCCATCGCCACACAGAGCGACTGTGACACCTCCCCAGCGTCTACTGTCACCCTTCTGCCACACAGAGTGACTGCTCGGTACTCACTACCACGTCTACCGCCACACAGAGCAGCAGGGACTCTTCCTCCATAAATACAGCGAACGGAGTAGATCGCGGTGCCTCTGTTCGCCCACGAACCTCTCCTCAGACCACTTCAGGAGATTGGAGAAAAAAGAAAACTAAGAGGGAAGTGCAGCAGGACGCGAGGAAGGTGTCCAGCGAAGGACTGAGGACTCACCAGGCCACCAAGCAGACACAAAAGCGAGCCAAGGCAAAAGTGTGTGAGTACTGCTCACGGAAAGGACACACTTCTGCTACTTGCCACGCCAGAACTGACGATTTACGTCAGGAGCGTCTCCTACAGCGGCTCCTTACGGTGGAAAGACACACAGCCACACCCTTCCCACCTGCAGCGCCTCAGCCCGCCCACCACCTCACTTCATTTCAGTCCTTACCACAACCTCGCCCACTCCTTCCTCAGCCTGGTATCTGGAATCAGAGCCAGGGGCGGCAGTGGACCACCTCTTCACCAGTACCAGCAGTCGGCCGCGGACCCTAACCACCACCTCGGACTAGCAGGCCTCGCTCACTACCATCCCTCACCATGGTACAGCCAGCTTGCCCCGCCGCCAACTAAAGGTCGTCTCTAGCAACGTCCGTGGTCTCCGGACTAACCTTGCAGACTTATACCACAACTGTGTGCAACGACACAATGCAGACGTTGTTGTGGTGACAGAGACATGGCTGAACAGTGAGGTGGAGCCCACGTATGGCAGGATGCAGGGCTTCACCCACTGGGTGAGGAGGGACCGACAGGAGCGAACAGGAGGTGGAGTGGCTGTCTGCTTCAAGGAAGGAATGCAGGCCCAGCTACTCGACATAGACACGCCTCCACTGATGGAGATGATGTACTTCCGAGTAACGCTGGCAGACCGCTCAGCCCTCCTACTGTGTGCCCTGTATCGCCCCCCGCGACAAGGGCCTGACTCACTCCTGTACCTGACTGAGACTTTAGACAACCTGATGATGGCACACAGCTGCAGCCACGTGCTGATTGTGGGGGATCTCAATCACCACCTGGAAAGAGACGCCTACGAGAATCTCCTGAGGTGCAGGGTCTGACAGATCATGTCACCTTCCCCACACATGAACGAGGAGGGACATTAGACCCTGTCATCTCAGACTACCAGGAGGACAAGCTTCAGTGTCATCAGCTGGGGCTCGTGGGCAGCTCTGATCATCACGCTGTACTGACACAGCTGGAAGTGGGCGTGGCTCGGGACGAGGCCACCACCCGCACCATCTGGCTGTGGAACAAAGCAGACTGGGCTTCCCTGCGCCGCGACCTGACCCACACCCCATGGGCCACTCTGCTACAGGGAGGAGCAGAGAGTGAAGCACTTGCACTCACCTCTCACCTTCTCGCCCTCCAGAGACGCCACGTCCCACACAGGGAATACACCACCAGACCGACGGATCAGCCATGGTTTGGCTACCGTTGCCGTGTTGCTGCTGAGGCAAAGTATGCTGCCTGGCTCCGCTACAAGAGGAACCCGACTCGGCGCAACAAGGACTTGCATAGGGCTGCATGCAGGAGGATGGTGGTAACCAGCAAGTGGGCCTTAAAAAAGTGGGAGGAAAGCCTGCGCCGGAAACTGTGTGGCACTGGCGTAGGAAACAAAACTTGGTGGTCCCTTGTTAAGGACAAACAGGAACTGGCCACCAAGAATCCATCCCTCCCTCAGCAAGCAGGACGGTACTGTCGCCACCAGCAGTAAGGAGAGGGCACAGTTGCTGGCTTCCTTGTTTGCTGGAAAATGAAGGTGGGGAATCCACAGCAGCCA
>NC_059286.1:7965681-7968181 GCF_017591435.1 Portunus trituberculatus
TCTCTTTAACACCTGCCTCCTCCTCCTCCTCCTCTTCCTCCTCCTCCTCCTCCTCCTCGTCTTCCATTTTTTCATTGTTTATTATTCAGAAGAAAAATCGTAATGGTGTATTTTTTCTCATTTCTTTTTTTCTCTGCAACATTCTTACAAGGCTTTCATACTTTCTGTTCCTCCTCTTACTTACACTTATACTTGTGTAGACTCGTATTTCCAAACACTTCTGCGCTTCACCTCCACTATTTCAAAGGCTTTACCCAAATTTACACGAGTTTTTAAGGTGTTTGTACGGTTCTAGAGGCAGAGTGACAAGATTTCTTACCCATTAACAGGAGAAACACTTGAAAATCCCGCTAGTCATCTCTGTGGCCTTGGAAAATTGTCATTGTGAGAAAATCAAGCGTTTTTAAGGGTGTTTTTATGATCCTAGAGGCAGTGACAAGATTTCTACATTACAAACTGGAGAAACACTCTTCAAAACCCAGCTAATCACCTCTATGGCCTTGGAAAACACTCGTGGGGAAGAGAATAAAGCGGAGAAGGAGGAGGAGAGGAGGAGGAGGAGGAGGAAGAGGAAGAGGAAGAGGAGGAGGAGGAGGAGGAAGGGAAAAGGAAAGGAATAAGAGAGAAGGAAAATAAGGAAAGAAGAAAGGAAGGTAAATAAGGAAGAGAGGAGGAGGAGGGGAAGGAAGAGGGAAAGGAAATAAGAAAGGAAAAAAAGAAAATAAAGAAGGAAAGGTGAAAAAGAAGACAAGAAGAAGGAAAGGGGAAGGAAGAGGAAGAGGAGGAAGAGTGGAAGAAAATAAGGAAGAAAGAAAATAAAGAAGGAAAGGGGAAAAAAGAAGACAAGAAGAAGGAAAAGGGAAGGAAAAGGAGAGGGGAAGGAAGAAGGGAAGGAAATAAGGAAAAAAAGAGAGACAAGGAAATGAGGAAAGGAAGAAAAGAAGACAACGAAAAGGAAAGGGAAGGAAAAGAGGGGAAGGAATGAAAAAAAAGGAAAAAAAAAGATATGGAAAAAGGAAAGAGGGAAGGAATGGGAGGAGAGGGAAGAGGGGAAGGAAATAAAGGTTGTAATAAAAAAACCAGAGGGGAAACTATGCGAATTATTTGGACGAGGGGAAAATTAGAGCCAGAGTGAACATTATTCTTCCTTGTTAGAGAGAGAGAGAGAGAGAGAGAGAGAGAGAGAGAGAGAGAGAGAGAGAGAGAGAGAGAGAGAGAGAGAGAGAGAGAGAGAGAGAGAGAGAGAGAGAGAGAGAGAGAGAGAGAGAGGAGGATAAAGGAAGAAAAGAAATGAACGAAAGAAAAGAAAAGAAAACAGAAAAAAATAAAACAGAGAAAGAGAAAATCGACACCAGAGAGAGAGAGAGAGAGAGAGAGAGAGAGAGAGAGAGAGAGAGAGAGAGAGAGAGAGAGAGAGAGAGAGAGAGAGAGAGAGAGAGAGAGAGAGAGAGAGAGAGAGAGATGAGGATAAAAGCGAAGAAAAAGAAAATGAACGAAAGGAAAAAGAAAAGAAAACAGAAAAAAAATAAAACAGAGAAAGAGAAAATCGACACCAGAAGAGAGAGAGAGAGAGAGAGAGAGAGAGAGAGAGAGAGAGAGAGAGAGAGAGAGAGAGAGAGAGGCAATACACAAACAAGAAACACAAAAATCCAGGCATTATCATAAAAAACAACACGTGATTATGCAAAAAGCGAGCAAGACAAATCGTTCACTTTACTCTCTCTCTCTCTCTCTCTCTCTCTCACACAGGAAAACATCGGAGCCAGAATTAATGACCCGCTGTCACCTCTCTCGCGGACACGCACGGTAGGAATGGGAATGGACACCTGGGAATGGGAATGAACATGTAGGAATGAGAATGGACACCTGTGAATGGGAATGGACATGTAGGAATGGGAATGGACACCTGGGAATGGGAATGGACACCTGGGAATGGAAGAAAAAGCGGGAATATTGCACCTGAGATGGGAATGGGAGACCTGAGAACGAGAATAGGACACTTGGAACCTGAATCGGGAATGGGAATAGTGACTTGGAGCAGGAATATGAACGGGACACACTGTATAAGGAAATGGATATGGGATTGGAACATCTGGAACCTGGAATGGGAATGGGACACCTCGAGCAGGAATGGGAATGGATGGAATGGGGAAAATAGATGGAATGGAGAAGATAGATGGAATGGGGGAAGATAGATGGAATGGGGGAAAATAGATGGAATGGGGGTGATAGATGGAATGGGGTGATAGATGGAATGGGGGTGATAGATGGAATGGGGGAAGATAGATGGAATGGGGGTGATAGATGGAATGGGGGTGATGGAGGGAATGGGGGTGATGGATGGAATTAGGCAGCTTAAACACACAGGGGCTGTCTCGTATGGGCCTTTTTTATTTATACCATGTGGGCTTTTCACGGGAATTTCTGGGCTAAAGGGGATACTTTTTGGGGTACCTCCTATCTCAAAGCCCACCCGCTAGGAAACCGTTGCCCCGAGTGA
>NC_059286.1:7975681-7978181 GCF_017591435.1 Portunus trituberculatus
GGTGGACATTTTTTGCATTCTTCGCCTCTGGTTCCTGGCACGTGAGGTTCTTTAGTTTGATAGCCAAGGTGATGGGCCCAGGCACCTCCGGGAGAGCCTTGGCAAGCTTCTGGGCCGTGTACATGCCCAGGTAACCGCCCAGGCCGAGAAACACCAGCTCGAAGACCATTAGAGTGAGAATTGAAAGGCTTGGTTTAATTCTAGATGCTGGAGTTTTGAAGAGCGACCATGCTAGTTATTTGTATCTTCTTTTCATATATACAAAGTGGATATGTGACGAAGGACCATGCTAGTGTTCTGTGTTTTCTCTTTTATATATATATACAAAGTGGATATTTGAAGAGTGGCCATGGTAGTGTTTGCATTTTTTCTTTTTATATATACAAAGTGAATCATGCTAGTTTATTTTTATATATGCAAAGTGGATATTTGAAGAGGAACCATGCTAGTGTCTTTTTATATATACAAAGTGGATATTTGAAGAGGAACCATGCTATCTTTTTTATTTTCTCTTTTTATATAGAAAGTAGAGTTTTGAAAAAGGGCCACGCCAGCTTTTTGTTTGTATTCTTGCTTCATATATAGAAAGTCGAATTTTCAAGGGGATTTTTGGGCTAAAGGAGGCATTTTTTTGGTCACTCACATCTGAAAGTCTTTGTCTGATTTCTCTCTCTCTCTCTCTCTCTCTCTCTCTCTCTCTCTCTCTCTCTCTCTCTCTTCCGAGTACTGTTGTGAAGGGAAGTGGTGAGGGAAAGATTTGGTGAATTACACACACACACACACACACACACACACACACACACACACACACACACACACACACACACACACACACACACACACACTAAAACCTCAACCTCTTTTAATACTGAGATGCATGTTTACCTTGAGTTTTGGATGCGATTAGATGATTTTATTTACTTAAGGAAGAGTCTATGGAGATCAGAATATTAATGGCGAGAGTCTCCACTATTTTAATCCCACATAAGTTTCCGATGCTGTATAGAATCACCAAACAGTAAGCAGAATGAATATGAAAACGCGTCAAGATACTGAAGGGATTAAATTCTAGATGTTGGGAGCCACGTTAATATTTGCATACTGTGTCTGTTTTTCTGTGTATGTGTGTGTTTTTCTGCCTCTCTGCCAAGTAGTATGAAGGAGAGAGAAGGAAAGTTATGGGTGAAGGTTTAACACAATCTAGATGCTGGTTTTGGAAGAGATATCAAGCTAGTTTCTTTTATCCTGCGACTTTTCCTGTCTTTCTCTTTATTTTTCTGTCTTTTCTCGAGTTGTGTGAAGGAGAGAGAAGGGAAGTGATGGGTAAAGGATTGGTAAAATTCTATATGGTTTTGGAAGAGGGAACACACTGGTTTCTTGTATCCTATGACTGTTCTCCCTGTCTTTCTCTGTCTCCAGTTCTCTTTCCCTCTTGACACATACATATTAACCCATTCAGTACAATGACGCGTTTTCATATTCATTCTGGTTACTATTAGGTGATTCTACACAGCTTCAAAAACTTATGTAGGGATTAAAATAGTGAATACTCTGGCCATTAATCTTCTGACCTCCATAGACCCTTCCTAATGTCAATAAAATCATCTCATCATATCCAAATCTCAAGGTAAAAATGCCTCCCAGTACTGAAGGAGTTAAAAAGCCCTGACTCGAGACATCACTAAAGAATGAACTAATAATCAATTCCTTCTGTCAAATCCACCAATTCTATTCTAGTGGAAGGCATTGGAGTCTTCAAGGACATTCTCGTGAAACCAATGGACTCTGCATTATCAAAGAGAGAAACACACGCACGAGTACTAATCACCACTATGGCCTTTGGAAACAGTGCTGGCGAGGGAACAAAGCACTGCAGAATACTCACCAAAAACTGCAAGGGACAGACTCAGACAGGGATGCAGCTGAGGCTCGTATTTTCAAACACTTCTGCGCTTCATCTCTATTTCAAAAGCCTTTATTTAAATTTACATGAGGTTTTTCAGGCGTTTTGACGGTTTTAGAGGCAGAGTGATAAGATTTCTGTATTATTAACTGGAGAAACACTCTTAGAAATCCCGCAAATCATCTCTTTGGCCTTGAAAAATAGTCGTGGTTAGAGAAGAAATCTTTTTAAGGTATTTTTACGGTTCTAAAGGCAGAGTGACAAGATTTCTACATTACTAACTGGAGAAACACTCTTGAAAATTTCGCTAGTCATCTCTGTGGCCTTGGGAATTAATCTTTGTGAGAGAATAAAGCGTTTTTTAAGGTATTTTTATGGTTCTAAAGGCAGAGTGACAAGATTTCTACATTATAAACACGAAAAACACTCTTGAAAACCCCGCTAGTCTTCTCTGTAGCCTTGGAATAGATAGATAGATAGATAGATAGATAGATAGATAGATAGATAGATAGATGGAAAGATAGAAAGATAGATAGATAGATAAATAGATAAATAGATACACAGAAAGATAGACATGAGAGAAGAGTTTTGGATGCT
>NC_059286.1:8023181-8028181 GCF_017591435.1 Portunus trituberculatus
TCTCTCTCTCTCTCTCTCTCTCTCTCTCTCTCATTTTTCCTTCAAATCTATTCACTCATTTTGACTTTTCACCACTTCATCACCAGCCATTATCTCTCTCTCTCTCTCTCTCTCTCTCTCTCTCTCTCTCTCTCAATTACGGGCATTCTTGATAGGTTTCCAATTTATTGTTTTTTTTTCTTTTCTTTCTTTCTCTCTCTCTTTATTAATTGACTTTAGATTTAAGAATCGAGAGAGAGAGAGAGAGAGAGAGAGAGAGAGAGAGAGAGAGAGAGAGAGAGAGAGAGAGAGAGAGAGAGAGAGAGAAAGAGAAAGAGAGAGAGGGAGAGAGAACAGGTCAGCCAACCTAAAGAAAGAAAAAAACATCTGACGCGAAGAGGAGGAGAAGGAAGAAGAGAAGGAGGAGAAGGAGGAAGAGGAGGAGGAGGAGGAGGAGGAGGAGGAGGAGGAGGAGGAGGGAAGACTCAGGTGATAAAGTGAAGTGGAAAAGGAAACTCAATCTTTTTTTTTTTGTCTTTTTTTTTCTTTCCTTCTGCTTTAATTGATATTGCTCTTATGGGGGAGGGGAGGGATAGGATAGGGGAGGGGAGGGAGGGGAGGGAGGAAGAGGAGGAGAAGGGAGGATACATGGGCGTAGAGAGAGAGAGAGAGAGAGAGAGAGAGAGAGAGAGAGAGAGAGAGAGAGAGAGAGAGAGAGAGAGAGAGAGAGAGAGAGAGAGAGAGAGAGAGAGAGAGAGAGAGAGAGAGAGAGAGAGAGAGAGAGAGAGAGAGAGGAGATTAAGCTGTGAAGGGGAGATGGGATGAGAAGAGGAGGATGGAGAAGATAAAGGAGGAAGAGGAGGAGGAGGAGGAGGTGGAGTGGCTTAGAGAAGAGGAGGAGGAAATGGAGGAGGAGGAGGAGGAGGAGGAGAGAAGGTGAGTGGAGAGGAGGGGTAAAAACAGAGGAGGAAAGGGAGGAGGATGGAGAGAAGGTGATGGGAAAAGGAAAGGAAGGAAATCAAGGTGAGAGAAGAGAGGGGAGAAGAAGGTAGAGGAAGAGAGAAGAGAAGAGAAGAAAAGAGGAAAGAGAAGAGGAAAGGAGAAAAGAGAAAAGAAGAGAAGAAAAAAGGAGGAAAGATTGACAAAAGGAAGGAGGAGTCTCACACACACACACACACACACACACACACACACACACACACACACACACACACACACACACACACACACACACACACGACAGCTGGTGAGACACAAGAGACACGTGAATATATGGAGGAGGAGGAGGAGGAGGAGGAGGAGGAGGAGGAGGAGGAGGAGGAGGAGGAGGAGGAGGAGGAGGAGAGGAGGAGGAAGAGGAATACAAAGGAATACAAAGGAAGAGGAGGAGGAGGAGGAAGGAGGAGGAGGAGGAGGAGGAGGAGGAGGAGGAGGAGGAGGAGGAGGAGGGTCGAGGACTGGTGCTGTTCATTATACATGCAGCAGAGGCACCACCACCACCACCACCACCACCACCACCACCACCACCGGGAGTAGCGAGGAGGCAGGCCGGGGCATGTCTGAACCAGTCACGCTGAGATTGCCATTGTGAAACGCTTGGCTGTCTCACCACCACTGTTTTCCAAGGCCACAGAGATGACTGGCGGGGTTTTCAAGAGTGTTTCCTGTTTCCTATTCTCTATTCTCTATTCCCTTGTTTATATTTTCTCTATCCCATATTTCCCTTATTCCCTTTAACCTATTCCTATCAGTAACATAGAAATATTGTTAATCTGACACTAGAGCAGTAAAAACATCCTTAAGTCTTTAGCAACTTGTTCTATTCCCAGCATTCTGACTAACCTTGCTATTCCCTTCACCACGGCTGTTTTCCAAGGCCACAAAGATGACTAGCGGGGTTTTCAAGAGTGTTTCTCCTTTGATAACAGAGAAATAGTGTTAATCTGTCACTGGAACCATAAAAACATCCTTAAAAAACCAAAGTACCACATTTTAAACCACTATTCTGAAACACTATGATTTTCCTTTCCCCAAGACCACAAAGACTACAAGGAGAGTTTTCAAGACTATCTCTCCTATCAATGAAAGAAAATGTCGTTAATCTCCCTAAAAATACCCTAAAAAATCAGGCTAACACATTTTAAACCTTTGCTCTGGAACACTTTACTCTTCTCTTCACCAAGACTCACTCGCTCTCTCACCTATGATCCTAACCTAACCTAACCTAACCTCTCAAAGCTCCTTGTTGACTCACCACTACCAACCTCACTAAATATACATCAATCTATCCAGTACTCTCTCTCTCTCTCTCTCTCTCTCTCTCATACCGAAGATTCTGTCACCCTTTCTACATTTTTCAGGGCTCTTCAAGACGAGAGGATGACGAGAAGAGGAGGAAGACGAGAGAGAAGACGAGAGAGAGAGAGAGAGAGAGAGAGAGAGAGAGAGAGAGAGAGAGAGAGAGAGAGAGAGAGAGAGAGAGAGAGAGAGAGACGATGAAAGACCAAGAGGAAGAAGAAGATGAAGGAGAGAGGAAGACAGAAGGAAGAAGAGGAGAAAGGGAGGAAGATGAGGATAAGAGAGGAAGAAGAAGAGGAAGAAGAGGAGAAAGAGGAAGAAGACGGTGAGAGAGGAAAAAGAAGAAGAAGAAGAAGAGGAGAGAGAGGAAGAAATGAGGAAGAGAGAGAAAGAAAAGAAAAAAAAGGAGAAAGAGAAAGAAGACGAAGGTGAGAGAAAAAGAATAGGAGGATGAGAGAGAGAGAGAGAGAGAGAGAGAGAGAGAGAGAGAGAGAGAGAGAGAGAGAGAGAGAGAGAGAGAGAGAGAGAGAGAGAGAGAGAGAGAGAGAGAGAGAGAGAGAGAGAGAGAGAGAGAGAGAGAGAGAGAGAGAGAGAGAGAGAGAGAGAGAGAGAGAGAGAGAGAGAGAGAGAGAGAGAGAGAGAGAGAGAGAGAGAGAGAGAGAGAGAGAGAGAGAAATGAGAATGTGAGAGGAAGAAGAAGAATAGTAAGAAAAAGAAAAGAGGAAGAAGATGAAGGTGAGAAAGGAAGAAAAGGAAGAAGAAGAGAAGAAAAGAGAAGAAGAAGATAAAAAAAACAAAAGAAAACAAGAAGAAAGAAAAACGAAGACACGAAGAAGATGACAAGAAATGAAAGAAGAAGAAGAAAAGAAGAAGAAGAAGAAGAAGAAGAAGAAGAAGAAGAAGAAGAAGAAGAAGAAGAAGAAGAAGAAGAAAAGAAGAGGAAGAAGAGGAAGAAG
Organism: Portunus trituberculatus; assembly: GCF_017591435.1. NCBI lineage: Eukaryota > Metazoa > Arthropoda > Malacostraca > Decapoda > Portunidae > Portunus > Portunus trituberculatus. The sequence goes on from NC_059286.1 coordinate 8,026,415, forward strand.
AGGAAGATAGCGAGGTGTTCTGGGGAGGATGTCAACATGTAGTGTGAATATAGAAGATGACAGTTTGGTAGAGGAGAGGGAGGGAGAGGAAGAGAGAGCAAGGGAGAGGAAAGGAAAGGCTGGGAGAGGCTGGGAGAGGAAGAAAGAGGAAGAAAGAGAAAGGGAGAGGCTGGGAGAAGCTGGGAGAGGAAGAGAGAGGAAGGGAGAGGAAGACAGAGGAAGAGAGAGAAAGGGAAAGGCTGGGAGAGGCTGGGAGAGGAAGAGAGAGGATAGGAGAGACTGGGAGAAGCTGGGAGAGAAAGAGAGAGGAAAAAAGAAAAAAGGAGAGGTTGGGAGAGGGTGGGAGAGGAAGAGAGAGGCTTAGAGAGGGTGGGAGAATTTGGGAGATGATGTGGAAGAGGAAAAAACGAGAGGAGAGGCAGGGAGAGAAGGAGAAGTGTTTTGGGAGAGGCTGGGAGAGACGGAGAGAAGAGGAGACTGGGTATGTATTAGTAGTAATAGTAGTACAAAAAGACACTACTACTACTACTACTACTACTACGACTACTACTACTACTACTACTACAAGTCGTGCCAAGAAAAAGTCGACACCTCTTGTCTCAATTTGTTTCCTCTCTATCGAACGATGAGGAGGAGGAGGAGGAGGAGGAGGAGGAGGAGGAGGAGGAGGAGGAGGAGGAGGAGAAGAGGAGGAGGAGGAGGAGAAAGAGGAGGAAGAAGAAGAGGAGGAGGAGGTCGTGAGACAAATAAGTGTCGCCATTAACGAACCTGGATTTATGGAGGAGGAGGAGGAGGAGGAGGAGGAGGAGGAGGAGGAGGAGGAGGAGGAGGAAGAAGAAGAAGAGGGGTTAAAGAAAATGGAGAGATAGATACTTCGTGATGGAAAAGAGGAGAGGAAATTCTAGAAACAAATAAAAATAAACTCTCTCTCTCTCTCTCTCTCTCTCTCTCTCTCTCTCTCTCTCTCTCTCTCTCTCTCTCCATAAAAAAATGGAATAGAGAAAGAAAAAATAAATGAGCCAAAAGAAAAAAAAAGAGAGAGAGAGAGAGAGAGAGAGAGAGAGAGAGAGAGAGAGAGAGAGAGAGAGAGAGAGAGAGAGAGAGAGAGAGAGAGAGAGAGAGAACGGAAAATAAAAACGTGAAAAATAGACAATGTGTGTGTGTGTGTGTGTGTGTGTGTGTGTGTGTGTGTGTGTGTGTGTGTGTGTGTGTGTGTGTGTGTGTGTGTGTGTGTGTGTGTGTGTGTGTGTGTGTGTGTGTGTGTGTGTATGTGTGTGTGTGTGTGTGTGTGTGTGTGTGTGTGTGTGTGTGTGTGTGTGTGTGTGTGTGTGTGTGTTTGTTTGATAAAGAAATTGCGTTACAGTGACAAGGCAAACTTTAATTAAATGGCATTGAATCTCTCTCTCTCTCTCTCTCTCTCTCTCTCTCTCTCTCTCTCTCTCTTACTTTTTTTCTATCCATTAAATTTTTCCCTTGTCTCTTTATTTTCTCTTTTTCCTTCTTTCTTTATTTCCTCCTATCAATTTCTTCCTTTCTTCTTTTTCCTTCCTCTATTACAATCTATTTTTCTTTATTTTTCTCTCTCCTTTCACTTTCTAATTGCTCTCTCTCTCTCTCTCTCTCTAATGTTTATGTAAAGTAGTAGTAAGAGTGATAATGGTAGTAGTAGTAGTAGCAGTAGTAGTAGTAGTAGTAGTTATTAGTATTATTATTATTAGTAGTAGCAGCAGTAGCAGTAGCAGTAGCAGTAGCAGTAGCAGTAGCAGT
>NC_059286.1:8030681-8033181 GCF_017591435.1 Portunus trituberculatus
CTGGTATTTATTTGTTTATTCTTCAATGTAAGTCTCATTAAATATATCAAGAGCTAATCACAATACTTTAAACAAGTAAAAATTCTTATTAATTATTTTTTTTCATCCTCTCAAACAGAAAAATGAATAAAATCTTGACTATTTGCGTTTTTATTCCTTCCTTCTTTCATTTCCTTCATTCGTTCAACATTAGGAGTGATGAGATGAAGAATGGTCATAGTAAAAATAATAATAATATAATAATAACAATAATAATAATAATAGTAACTACAATAACATTAGCAAGAAATATGATAATAATGATAATAATGATAATAATGATAATAAGAATAATAATCAACATTAGGAAAGATGAGATGAATGAAGGTAATAGTAAAAATAATAATAATAACTACAATAACAACACTAGTAAGGAGAATGGGAAGAAAATGATAATAATAATGATAATAATGATAATGATACTAATAAGAATAATAATGAAAATGATAATAATAATAGTAATAATAATAGCATTTACTATCACCACCACCAACTTCACCAAAATAACAATAAAAAAAAAAGAAAAAGAAGAAATATGATGATAATAATGATAATAATAATGATTTTGATACTAATAAGAATAATAATGAGAATGATAATAATAATAGTAATAATAATAATAGCATTTACTATCACCACCACCAACTTCACCAAAAATAACAAGGAAAAGAAACAAGAACAAGAACAAGAACAAACAGGAAAATATAAATAACACACGTGATGAATAAAAGAAAAACGTAAAAAAATAAATGAAAACAAAATAGAACAGAAATAAATAGGGAAAAATAATGAAAATAGGAATAAAAACAAAAAATACATAAACACAAGTAGTCATTAAAAATACTTATAGAAAAAAAAAAAAAAATTCAAAAGAGCAACAGTAAGTGGAAATAAATCGAAATAAGAATAAAAATAAATTGAAGGAAAAGGATTAATATTGAAATAAAAAGAAGGAATAAATAATAAGAAGAATAAAAGCAAATACGAAATAATAAGAAGAATAAACAACAAATAAATATGAATTGAAATAAGAAGAATAAATAAACAAATAAATATATATATATATATATATATATATATATATATATATATAATATATATATATATATAGAATAATAAAAAATAATAAAAAAAGAAAAAGAATAAAAGATAAAAAAACAAAAAAAATTGAAGAAAAATAAATAAAAATATATAAACAATAATAAAAATAATAAAAAAGAAAAAGGAAAAAAAAAAAAAAATTGCAGAAAATATAAATAAAGAAATATAAACAATAAAAAAGAATAAAAAAGAAAAGAATAAAAAAGAAAAATTGAAGAAAAATAAATAAAATATAAACATAATAAAAATAATAATAAAAAAAAAACAAGAAAAGAATAAAAAAACAAGAACAAATTGAAGAAAAAAAATAAAAAATATAAACAATAAAAAAATAATAAAAAAAGAATAAAAAAAACAAGAAAATTTGAAGAAAAAAAGACGAAAAGGAAAAAAAAAAAAAATAGTGTTGATACATTTCCATGGAGTCGCAAACGTTGACACGACACATTTTTCAGCGGCGGACGAGATCAGAGGAGGGCGAGACACTTGAATGCGATGAGCGGTAAGCCAATCCCCGCCCGTCACACCCATTAAAACCCTACCTCACCCCTGCCCTCACCCCCTCACCCCTGCTCTTACCCCTGTCCTTACCCTGTCTTCACCCGTGCTCTCACCCCTGCTCTCACCCTCCTCTCATCCCTGCCTTCACCCTGTTCATACTCCTGTTCTCACCCCTCACCCCTGTCCTTACTCCTGTCCTTACCACTGTCCTCATCCCTGCTCTTAGCACTGCTCTCACCCCTGCTCTCAGCCCTGTCCTCACCCCTGTCCTTTCCCCTGCTCTCACCCCTCCTCTCACCCCTGTCATTATTTCTGTCCTTACACCTGTCCATATTCCTGCTCTCACCCCTGCTCTTACCACTGTACTTACACCTACTCTCATCTCTGTCCTCACCCCTGCTCTCACCACTGCCCTCACCCCTGTCCCTACCCTGTCACTACCACCACACACCACCAGACACCACACCACACACCACAAACATTTCTAGCATGAATTTTTGGTGTGATTAGACCATTTTGATGACATTAGGAAGAGTTTATGGAGGTCAGATTAATGGCCACAGTCTTTTCTATTTTAATCCCCTCTATAAGTTTTTTGAAGCTGTATAAAATCACTAACTAGTAAGAATGAATATATAAATACGTCATGGTACTGGAGAGGTTAAGTTCAAAGGTCATAGAGATAAATTGACAGGTTTTTAGTTGAGTTTCTCCTTCTAATATTGCAAAAATCATGTTAAATTTTCATTAAAGCAATAAAAATAACTCCATTGAAAAAGCAAGTCAATTCATCACGGTTTTATTTTTACTTCTTCCTTATTAATAGAAAAAAGCATCTCTCTCTCTCTCTCTCTCTCTC
>NC_059286.1:8040681-8043181 GCF_017591435.1 Portunus trituberculatus
TCAAGTCTCATATCAGTTAGAGAGAGAGAGAGAGAGAGAGAGAGAGAGAGAGAGAGAGAGAGAGAGAGAGAGAGAGAGAGAGAGATACACACACACACACACACACACACACACACACACACACACACACACACACACACACACACGTATCTCAACAACACTGATAATTACTCTCAGATCTGCATTCGTGCGAGTCTCCTCCTCCTCCTCCTCCTCCTCCTCCTCCTCGTCACGCCCACACGATCTTGATGACTGCACGTGTCTCTCTCAGCCCAATTAACGCCGTGAGCCAACTATCTCGCCGCCTCGTGTTCTGATCATCAAGCGACGCGAGAACGTGAATATTCTCTCTCTCTCTCTCTCTCTCTCTCTGAACACGCCACTTCTCGTCTCTGCTTGACCTCAAACCATCACTTCTCCACCTCTCTCTCTCTCTCTCTCTCTCTCTCTCTCTCTCTCTCTCTCTCTCTCTCTCTCTATGAAAACCCCACTTCACGTCTTATCTTCACTAAAATATATCAATACTTTTCTTCCTGTTTCTCCATAATCTTATCACCTTTTTCCCCATTTCTTCATAACTCTATCTTTTCTCTTCCCATTCTTCCGTATTCCCCATCATTTTCGTTCCCATCCCTTCATTTAGTTTACCCTTTCTTTCTCTCCATCCTTCTAAAACTCCATTTCTCTTCATATCCTTCCAAAGAATCTACCATTTCTCTTCCCATCCCTCTAGAATTCCACCATTTCTCTTACTCTTCCATACTCCCATCTTTTCTCCTTCCACTCCTTAATCCCATCACTTCCCTCCCCTCTCCTCTCCTGTAATCTTCCTCCACTCGTCTCCCATTCCTTCCTCTTTCCTTCCCTCACATTTCTCTCCTCACTTTTCCATACACCCATCACTTTTATTCTCACTCCTTAATCCCATCCTGTTCCTCTTCTGTAACCTTCCACTCGTCTCCCAGTCCTTTCTCTTCTCTTCCCTCTCGTGCGCGTCGCTTGTGTGTTGACAAGTACAGCGAGGCGACCTAGGGAAGTGAAAGCAGTAATGACGCGCCGCCTGTATCGTCAACATGTTTTCCTGACGCGTCGCTAAGGAAAAGCAAGGTTTAGTGTCCTAAGATGGGGAGAATATGAAGTACTTATTGTCATTATTCTTCAAGGGAGTCGCGGTCTGGCTAGGTATAACAGAAAAAAACATGAGTGTGTGAAGAAAGATGAGTGTTAAATTAAGGTCTTTCGTGAATAAAAAAAAAGTCTTAATGTTTTTCAGTGGAAGGACGCGTTTTCATGTTCTAGTTACTATTTTTGGTGATTTTATACAGTTTCAGAAATTTGTGTTGGGATTAGAATAGTAAAGACTCTCGACATTAAGCTTCTGACCTCCACAGACACTTCCTAATGCAAATAAAATCGTCTAATCACACCCAAAAAAATACAGGTAAAAATGCGTCTCGGTATTGAAGGAGATAAAAGGGAGTAAAAAGAAGTCTCGGCATTGAAGGCGATGAAAGGGAGTTTAAATCACAGCTAGGGAGAAATACAAAACAACAGGTAAAGAGTTAAAGAGTTTACAAGTGAAATGAGAGGAATGATAGGGATTACTGTTTAACGCTTGTGTTAGTGAAGTGGATAGGGAAGAGGTGAGAGAAAGTAGAAGAGTGTGTAGTATTGAGAGTAATAATAGCAAGACGTGGCATTGAGAAAACAGGTTAACGCTTGCATTAGAAAGGTGGAGAGAGTAAAGGGGAAAAAATAGCAAGTCTTGTACACTATTTAGACTAACAGTAGTAGACAATCAGTTCGAAATATGGCTGGTTAAGACACTGAGGCTACTAAGAGACGAGACGCTGAGAATACAACTTAACTCTTGCAAAAAAGTATGAAGTCTTGTGGCACCATTGAGATAAATAGAAGCAGGTTGTCTGTTCAAAAAATAACAAGTTAGAACAGACGAGATATTAAAAATACAGGCTAACTCTTGCAAAAAAGTATTAAATGTGAAGACAGACAAAACATTAAGAATACAAGGTTAACTATTGCAAAAAAATATTAATTTTGTGCACCCTTTAGAGTAACAGAAGCAGACAGTGTGTTCAAAATATTATCAGTGAAGACAAAGGAGAAACAGAAAACACAGGTTAACTCTTGCATTTATGAAGTGAAGAGAAGAGAGATGAGAGAGAAAAATGAAGTAAGGAACAGTTTTCATGAAGGTAAAAGAAAAAAAATACATAAATAATAGTGAGAATAATGATGCTCGCAAGTCTTTATCTTTTCTTCTTTCTTTCTCTTTTATCTAGTATCGTCTTTATCCTTCTCCTTTTTCTTCTTATTATTTCTTTATTTCTTTTATATTCTACCTTTCCATGTCCTTTTTTAATCATTTCTTTCACCTCCTCCTCCTTCTCCCTTTCCTCCTCCTCCTTCCTCCTAATCCTCCTCCTCCTCTTCCTCCTCCTCTTCATTAAGTACGAGTGTAAAGAAGGTTAGGAAGATT
>NC_059286.1:8080681-8085681 GCF_017591435.1 Portunus trituberculatus
ATTGCTGCAACAGGCCAGGCCGCCCCACCCGTCCCCCACCCACCCAGCCATGTGGTGCAGCCAGGGCAACTCCGCCAGCCTGCAGCACCACTAGGGCCGCAGTGACCAGCCTGCACTACACCAAGGTTGAGATGCAATGCTGTGCGTGACAGGGAATATGCCTGCCGTGCCCAGTGTTCTACACAGCCCCGGCAGTTGGTGGTGGCCTGGGCTGGCCCGCCTCTCACCACCACCGCCATACAGTGTCCTTAGCCACTGAAAAAGATCACCGCCTCGCCCCACGAAGTTTCCGCCCCGATTGAGCTGTGCGCGACCCGTGGTGGCGGGCCGCGGGGGTGACAAGGGACGGGGAAGGAGAAAGGAGAGCTTAGCTAAGCGGGTTGAACTTTGACCTGACCTGTCCCACTCCCTCACATCCTAATGCTTCCCACCCCTCCATTCCCAACTCTCTCCCCTTCCCTCCCCAATCACACATTCTTAAATCCTTCACTCACTCGCCCTTCCTCCCCATCTGTCTTTCGTCAACACAGAAACCCATTCCTCCTCCTCCTCCTCCTCCTCCTCCTCCTCCTCCTCCTCCTCCTCCTCCTCCTCCTCCTCCTCCTCCCCCTCCTCCTCTTCCCCTTTCTGATTGAGGGAAGGTGATAATTATGTAGATTACTCTGGAGAAGAAGAGAAGGAGGAGGAGGAGGAGGAGGAGGAGGAGGAAGAGGAAGAGAGGGAGTTGCTATGAATGGGAGATTAATATTTGGAGGAGATGAAGGAGAAGGGAGATGAGGGGAGGTTGCGATAAGCGTTCCGGCTGTGGTGGTCGTGGTGGTGGTGGTGGTGGTGGTGTTGTTGTTTTCGTCTTTTTGCATCAGCACCTTTGAGAGAGAGAGAGAGAGAGAGAGAGAGAGAGAGAGAGAGAGAGAGAGAGAGAGAGAGAGAGAGAGAGAGAGAGAGAGAGAGAGAGAGTCATTTCCCAAACGAACTTTATTTAGGACGCTTCTGCTACTACTACCACCACTACTACTACCACCACCACTACCACCACCACCACCACCACTACTACTACTACTACTACTACTGCTGCTACTACTACTACTACCTACTGCTGCTACCACCACCACCACTACTACCACTACTACCACTACTACTACCACAACCACAACCACTACTACTACCACCACAACAACCACTGCTCTTGCTGTTGCTGCTGCTGTTGCACCACCACCACCACTGCTGCTACTACCACTGCTGCTACTGCTGCTGCTATTACTACCAGCACTGCACCACTGCTGCTAATGACACCACCATCACTGCTGCTGCTGCTGCTGCTGCTGCTGCTGCTACTGCTACTGCTACTACCACCACTACTACCACTACTACTACTACTACTACTACTACTACACGTCCTACTCCTCCTCCTCCTCCTCTTCATCCTACCACCACCACCACCACCACCACCTCATCCTCCTCGCTACTATCCTTCCCGCTGGCGCCGCGATCCGCTGGTGGTGCCACGGGGGGCGTCGCGGGGTTCGGGCGGCGGGCCAAAGTATTGATTGAGACCTGGGGGGTGTGGGGGGGCGGAGGAGGTGATTGAGACCAGTGATGGGGGAGGTGGAGGGGTGGGGATGAGATTGAGATGGATGGGGCGCTGAGAGAGAGAAAATGTGTCCGTGAGATGTGACAGAGGTGATTGTCTGAGGGGAGAAGGAGTGCCAAGGGAGTGCCAGGGGGTGCCAGAGGGGGTGCCATGGGAGTGTCAAGGGTAGCCAAGGGGCGGATACAGGGTCTCATCAGGGCAGGGATTGGTGCCAAGGGAGAATTCAAGTGCCAAAGAGTGCCGGGGGTGCCATGGAGTGCCAGAGGGTACCATGAGCTGTCAAAATATCATGGCAGTGCCGGGAAATGGAAAGAAGCACCAAGAAATGCCAAAGAGTGTCAAGGAATGCCATGTAGTGCCAACTAATGCTAAGGAGTGCCAGAGTGCCATGAGGTGTCAAAGAGTGTTGTGGAGTGGCAGGGAATGTCATTAGTGCTAAGGAGTCTTAGAGAATACCAGGAAGTGCCAGAGTGCCAATGAGTACCAAAGAGTGCCAGAGTGCCAATGAGTACCAAAGAGTGCCAGAGTGTGCCACTGGGTCCGCTCAGGAGGGGACGCCATCTCAGGGAACACCAGAGTGACTTGAGGGGCTCAGGGGCTCAGGGCGGCCTCAGGGGATCAAGGGACTAGCGGTGGGATGGGTGGTGTGGTGGCGCGCCCTCAGGTCAAGCAGACTCGTATGTCCTCCCTGTGGCGTGATGAGGGGCAGGCAGAGGCGCCGGTGGGGAGGCAGGGTCAGGCTGGCAGGCAGTGGGTCAGGCAGGGATGGCCAGGGTGAGGTAGGGTAGGGAGGCAAGCAGTTCTGTCTGTCGGTCTGTGATGTAGAGAAGGGGCGGCAGGCCGGGGAACACCGCGTGATGGTGATGGTGAGGCACACAGTTGGGAGCAGGCACAGGCAGGGCAGGCAAGAGCCAGGCAGGGGGCAGCATGGGGCAGGCAGGGGCAGCAGGGAGTGCGGCCGGCACTATATTGAACAACATCCACAAGTTTGGCCCAAAGTTTAATTGCGTCCAGTAAAGAAAAATGTAATGGAGCATTTTATGGCGCGTGTTCCTTGAGGGAAGGAGATAAGGCAGCACGCTGGGGCGCCGCCAGGTGACGGCCGCCCTCCGCCACCTGCAGAGGCCGCCGGTGTGCCCGGCCAGCCTCCCTGGCGGCGAGGCAGCCTGCGGCGGGGAAGGAGGTGAAGCAATGCTGTGCACAGAAGAAGGACAAGCAGCATCACACCTGTTGGTCCGGGCGGGCGTGTTGTGATGAGGCGCACTGTGCAGCGCGAGGCGCGAGGCGCAGCGGCATTGTGGTGGTGAGGGCGGGACGAGGATGGGCCGTGCCTGCACCACACCAGCACGGGGCGGGGCAGGCTGCCTGGCGGGGCGGGACGCGTCACAGCGCCTCGTTAGTGAGGAATGAATAGTGAATGGCGGCGTCAGGTTCACTTCCCGCCACTCTTCGGCTCGCGGAGCGCCACCCACGGATCGGCGCCCATTTCCGGCGGCACTCCAGCGGGCCACGCCGCGCCATGCCTCTTGCACACCCTCAAACGCTGGACAGCACGGGCTGGCATCCCTGTGTCAGCGGTGACGGGACATGGCCGGACGGGTCCCCCGCTGTCATGCGGCGGGGCAACGGCCAGCACCAGCCGAGGAGAGAGAGAGAGAGAGATTTTTCTTCGTGATCCTGTGGTGATCTGAAGCTGCCATTCAGGCAGGTACCGCCCCGCCCCACCCCGCCTCGCCCCGCCCCGCCTCAGCAGCTCCTCCAGTGGCAGCGGCGGGGCAAGTGAGTGCGCGTGAACAGGCAGTAAGTACTCTCTCTCGCTGCCTCAGTTTTTTCCGGGGAAGCAAAAAAGCTGTTATTGAGAGCGGCAGGGAGGCAGGGAGGCAGGAGGCAGGGAGGCAGGGAGGCGCGGCGATGCAAAATGTAAATCAGAGAACGACCTTGTAAAATGTTTGTATTGACTTCTGGCGCGTGTTGTGCCGCCGCCCTGAGGAAAAACGCTCTCGTTGGAATACAAACTCCGCAAAACTGTTGAGTGAAATCGCGGCGTGTACATAGCAAGGCCGGCACATTACTTCCATTTTCTCAGCCGTGCAGGGCCCACCCGTGCCGCCACACACACAAACACACACACACACACACACACACACACACACACACACACACACACACACACACACACACACACACACACACACACACACAGAGAGAGAGAGAGAGAGAGAGAGAGAGAGAGAGATCCCTAGTGAGGCTCAGGGGAGAGAGGAAAAGCTGTGTATTTTACTGTGGATGGAAGATATATATTTTTCCTTTTCCGCTTTCCTTGGCCATTGTGGCGCCGCGGGCGTCCTCCTCCCAGGCCAAGTGGAGCGGCCAGTGTCCCCCGCCCACCACGCCTCAAACACCGAGGACGCCACTCCACCCACGCCCGCTCCACGCACCACGCCTCCGCGACACCCATCGCCCGGAAACCGAAGGAAAACAAACTCCTGGCTGCCCGGCGTGATGAGGCCTGGGGTGAGGGGGTGGGAGGATGAGGCGTGGAGGGTAGGAGCGGTAGGGGTAGGGGCGGCGCGTGTCAACAGCACGGCAGATGATAACTTTTTTGTCGCCGCCCGTGTGTCGAGGTGACGCCCGCGGGAGACGGTGAGCGGCGGAGAATGGCCCCAGCGCGTCGCTACACAAGACTGGCGGGGCGCCTCTGGAGGGTCGCTTGTTAGGGTCTTGGGGCGGCGAGGGCGTGAGGTGGGAAGGAGGGGGTGAGCGGCCCGAGGGAGGACGCCGCGCTGATGAGGTAAATAAGGTGACACAGGAAACACGACGACCGAGGAAACGACTCATTGCTCCTCACGCGCCCACTGTTGGCCGCCCACACCACCTCCCCCTCCCCCCGCCAGCCAGCTAGCCAGGGAGCCTCACCACGCCGCCCTCTGTTCCCCGCCCGCTCTACCTGCTTCTGTATTTCCAACCTCCTGTGACTTGACTTCATTTATGAGGGAGATTGCAAGACTACCCCTTGATTCTGCCTAACGCTCTGGGACCTGCAAGGGAGCTGGCAACTAAGTGGGCCTTTTCTTTTATTTGTTGTTGCCGTTCGCCAGCTTTCCCTTCTTACTTAAAAAAGACCACATCTCCTTCCACCGCTCCACACCACACCACACCACACAGCATCACACCACACCACGCCACACCGCTCCACACCACACCACGCCACACCGCTCCACACCACACCAAACAACACCACACCATGCCAAACCACACCACACCACATCACACAACACAACACCACACCACACCACATCATAAATACACCCACACATATAAGGAATAGAAATAAACAAAAAGCTATTCACCACAACCATCATCACCACCATCAACACCACCACCACCACCACCACCACCACCACCACCA
>NC_059286.1:8103181-8110681 GCF_017591435.1 Portunus trituberculatus
ACGCTACTGAAAACACTCCTATTCATTTTTAAGGCTTTTTGAATAATGTTTTAATATTTTTTTGTGGTTCTAGTGACAAATTGCTACGATTTTTACATTATTAACGGGAGAAACGCTCTTGAAATCTCGCCTATTCATGTTTAAGGCTTTTGAATAATTTTTTTGTGGTTCTAGTGAGAGATTAACATTATTTTTACACTCTTGATAACCCGGCTATTCATGTTTAAGGCTTTTGAATATTTTTTTTAATAATGTTTTTGTGGTTCTATTGAGAGATTAACATGGTTTTTTCACTATTAAAGGGAGAAACGCTCTTGATAACCCGGATATTCATGTATAAGGCTTTTGAAAATTCTCTTACTGTAGTTAGTAGGAAATTAATTGTGTTTTTTTAGGGTTTTAGTGAAATATTAACACGATTTCTCCACTATTAACAGGAGAAACACTCTTGAAAACTAGGCTATTCATGTTTAAGGCTTTTGAAAACACTCTTAGCGCAGTTATAAGCGTTTTTAAGTGTGTTTTTTTAGGGTTTTAGTGACAGATTCACAATGTTTTTACACTATTTACGGGAGAAACATTATTGGAAACACGAGTATTCAGTTATAAGGCTTTCGAAATAAATGTATACGAGGGTTGTTCTCGTGTGTCGCTATTGAAATTACTTTTAGCGTAGTTACAAGCGTTTATAAATGTATTCTTTTTAGTTTTAGTGACAGATTAACGATATTTTTACACCTTGAACTGGAGAAACACTCTTGGAAACCCGACTATTCACGTATAAGGCTTTTGAAAATACTATTAGTGCAGTTATAAAAGTTTTTCAAGGTTGTTTTCTCCATTCTAGTGACAGATTAACACGACCTTTGCACCATTAATGGCAGAAACACTCTTGGAAGGCTGGCTATTCTTGTATAAAGATTTTCATATTAGTGTACGCGAAATAACAAGTGTTTTTCAAGTTTTTAAGGTTCTATTGACAGATTAACAATATTTTTACACCATTAAATAGAGAAACGCTCTTGGAAACTCAGCTATTCATGGGTAAGGCTTTTGAAAATATTCTTAGTGCAGTTACAAGGGCTGTCAGTTATGCTTTTTAACCGTTGTAGTGACAGATTAACATGATTTTTGCACCATTAACGGGAGAAACACTCTTGAAAACCCAGTTCTTCATATATAAGGCTTTTGAAAATACTATTATCGCAGTTATCAATGTTTTCAATACGTTTTTCTCCGTTCTAGTGACAGATTAACACGATTTCTGCACCACTAACGGGAGAAATGCTCTTTGAAACCCTGCTATTCATGTCTAAGGCTTTTGAAATTAGCACAAGTAAAGTTGCAAGTGTTTTTAATTGGTGTTTTTTCGGTTTTAGACAAAAATTAAAAGATTTTCGAAGAATTCACAATAAAAAACACACTTGAAATCCCGTCTGAGAGAGAGAGAGAGAGAGAGAGAGAGAGAGAGAGAGAGAGAGAGAGAGAGACCTATAAATAGAAACGTGATTATGCGTAGTATTTCAGAGAGAGAGAGAGAGAGAGAGAGAGAGGGAGAGAGAGAGAGAGAGAGAGAGAGAGAGAGATTATGATTAGTAGCTTCAGAGAGAGAGAGAGAGAGAGAGAGAGAGAGAGAGAGAGAGAGAGATATAAATAGAAACGTGATTATGCGTAGTACTTCAGAGAGAGAGAGAGAGAGAGAGAGAGAGAGAGAGAGAGACGTGATTATGCGTAGTACTTCAGAGAGAGAGAGAGAGAGAGAGAGAGAGAGCAGAATCATTGTATTAATATCGTTCGAGAGGGGACCAAAAATTAACCTCGTTTATGAGAATATGAAAGAGAGAGAGAGAGAGAGAGAGAGAGAGAGAGAGAGAGAGAGAGAGAGTTTACGCGCTGTCAGTTATTGTACAAAATCTGGCACTGAATGAGATTTGAAGAGGAAGAGATAATGACAGGAAGATCAAAGAGGAGGAGGAAGAGGAGGAGGAGGAGTGAAGAAGGACAATATGATAAGAGATAGGGGACTTAACTTTAATAAGAGAGAGAGAGAGAGAGAGAGAGAGAGAGAGAGAGAGAGAGAGAGAGTTTCATTTCCTTTAAACTCCACAGTGGAAACTCAACACACACACACACACACACACAGACATACACACACACACACACACACACACACACACACACACACACACACACACACACACACACACACACACACACACACACACACACACACACACACACACACACACACACACACACAACACGCCCGGTAGCTCAGTGGTTAGAGCGCTGGCTTCACAAGCCAGATGACCGGGGTTCGATTCCCCGACCGGATGGAGATATTTGGGTGTCTCCTTTCACGTGTAGGTGGTGTTCACCTAGCAGTGAGTAGGTACGGGATGTAAATCGAGGAGTTGTGACCTTGTTGTCCCGGTGTGTGGTGTGTGCCTGGTCTCAGACCTATCCCAAGATCGGAAATAATGAGCTCTGAGCTCGTTCTGTAGGGTAACGTCTGGGTGTCTCGTCACAGACTGCAGCAGATCAAACAGAGAAACACACACACACATCATTAAATTGGATAAATTCAAAAGGGTGAAGGAAATTATTCATCTTATTCTCCTTTCATTCTCTCTCTCTCTCTCTCTCTCTCTCTCTCTCTCTCTCTCTCTCTCTCTCCTTTTCTCCTCTTAACTGCATTTCTCCTCTATTCTCCTCTTTCTCTTTATTTTTCTTTTTGCTTCCCTTCTTCTCCTCCTCCTCCTCCTCCTCCTTCCTCCTCTTCCTCTTCTCTTCCTCTTCTCTTCCTCTTTCAGAAAATGCTTCTCCTCTTCCTCTCTCTTATCTCTTTGTTTCTCTTTCTCCATTCTTTCTCTCACTCCTCTCCACTATTGTTTCTCATTTCTCTCTCTCTCTCTCTTCTCTCTCTCTCTCTCTCTCTCTCTCTCTCTCTCTCTCTCTCTCTCTCTCTCTCTCTCTCTCTCTCAGCGTGTTATCTCTCCTTCCTCCATTCTTATCTTCCCTCTCCACTTCATTCTCTCTCTCTCTCTCTCTCTCTCTCTCTCTCTCTCTCTCTCTCTCTCTCTCTCTCTCTCTCTCTCTCTCTCTCTCTCTCTCTCTCAGGTCCTTTCAAAACATCTTCACAGCATCTCTTTCCCCTCCTCCTTATCCTCCTCACCCCCTCTTCCTCCTCCTCTTCACTCCCTCCTCCTACTCCTCCTCCTCCTCCTCCTCCTCCTCCTCCTCCTCCTCCTCCTCTTCTGATCTTAAGCTTCTCAATCCTCGTCTCATTAACATAAATCTTCTCCATGCAAAGGGAAATATTTCGCTAAGCTTTTATTTTCCTTTTTTTCCCTGCAATATTTTCCTCTTTTTCCTCTTTTTCTTTTTTTTTTTTTTCTTTTCCTCTTTTTTCCTCTTTCCTTTTTTCCTCTTTTCTTCTCTTTCCTCGTTTTTCCTCTTTTTCCTCTTTTCCTCCTTTTCCTCGTTTTTTTCTTTTTCCTCTTTTTTCGATTTTTCCTGTTTTTTCAGTTTTTCCTGTTTTTCCTCTTTTTTTCGATTTTTCCTCTTTTTCCTGTTTTTCCTCTTTTTTCCTGTTTTTCCTCTTTTTCCTCTTTTTCTTCTTTTTCTTCTTTTATATTTTAGAGATTTTTTTATTTTGGTTTACTGTTGTTTTCTTTTCTCTCTCTCTCTCTCTCTCTCTCTCTCTCTCTCTCTCTCTCTCTCTCTCTCTCATCATTATTGTTATTGTTATTATTATTTTTCCTTCTTCTTTTCTACCTCCTCCTCCTCCTCATCTTCCCTTCCTCCTCCTCTTCCTCTTCCTCTTCCTCTTAAATTATTATAAACCTCCTCATTAGGGCCAATAGGTCTGCTGATGCTGGTTCTTTCTTCCTCTTCTTAAACTCCTCCTTCTCCTCCTCCTCCTCCTCCTCCTCCTCCTCCTCCTCCTCCTCCTCCTCCTCCTCCTCCTCCTCCTCTATTACTACCAATACCACTACCACTGCTACATATTCTCACCCCTCCTGTCTCCACCTCTTCCCTCTCTTCTTCCTCCTCCTCCTCCTCCTCCTCCTCCTCCTCCTCCTCCTCCTTCTCCTCCTTTTTTTCCTCCTCCTCCTCCTCCTCAGTGATATGTAAGTACCTTAACCCCTTACACACACACACACACACACACACACACACACCTCTCTCTCTCTCTCTCTCTCTCTCTCTCTCTCTCTCTCTCTCTCTCTCTTTCTATTCTTGTCTTTTATATATGTGCGTTTTTTGGTGTACATGGGAAAAATACGCACACACATGAACGTTTATTCTGTGTGTCTGTCTGTGTGTGTGTGTGTGTGTGTGTGTGTGTGTGTGTGTGTGTGTGTGTGTGTGTGTGTGTGTGTGTATGGTATTTTTGTATACACACGCACACATACAAAACACAGTACAGAGAGAGAGAGAGAGAGAGAGAGAGAGAGAGAGAGAGAGAGAGAGAGCAAACTTGATAACAAACTGACGTTTTATCCGTATTACCAATCTCTCTCTCTCTCTCTCTCTCTCTCTCTCTCTCTCTCTCTCTCTCTCTCAATTCTTATTCTTACTCCCATCTTTCCTTCCTTTCCTCTCTCACTCTGTTTCTTGTGGATAGAGAGAGAGAGAGAGAGAGAGAGAGAGAGAGAGAGAGAGAGAGAGAGAGAGAGAGAGAGAGAGTTAATAGGAGGGTTGAGTTATGAGAGGGGAAAAGTGGGTGGGAAAATTAATGGAGAGAGAGAGAGAGAGAGAGAGAGAGAGAGAGAGAGAGAGAGAGAGAGAGAGAGAGAGAGACAGACAGACAGAGAGAAAAGGGGGCGAGAGAAATATGTGAGTAGTGAGTGATGCTCTCTCTCTCTCTCTCTCTCTCTCTCTCTCTCTCTCTCTCTCTCTCTCTCTCATTTCCTTATCTAAACTATTGTTCCTTTCTCATTAATCTTTTTTTTCCCTTTTTCCCTATTTATAATCTGGTCTCTCTCTCTCTCTCTCTCTCTCTCTCTCTCTCTCACACACACACACACACACACACACACACACACACACACACACACACACACACACACATAATGTTCTTAGCTCAACAGGAGGGAGAGAGAGAGAGAGAGAGAGAGAGAGAGAGAGAGAGAGAGAGAGAGAGAGAGAGTAGAAGATTGAAGTAAGGTGTTTGTAGTTTTGCAAATGAGATTAAGGAAGAGGAAGAGGAGTAGGAGGAATAGGAGGAGGAGGAGGAGGAGGAGGAGGAGGAAAGAGAAGTGAGAGCGGTGTTTAGGAAAGGGAGAAAAAATGTAGGATTGGAGGAGGGTGGAAAGGCAGAGAGAGAGAGAGAGAGAGAGAGAGAGAGAGAGAGAGGAAAGCTGAATTCATGGAGAGAGGGAGATGATTCTGTTGTTCTTTGCTGAAAGATTCTAATTGGATTTCCGCCGCGGGTTGGAACACACTGCCTGCCTGTTTGTTTTGTACGCACCCGCTGAAAGACCCAGCCCCGCCCCGCACCCAGCCCTGCCCCGCACCCAGCCCCGTCCCGCACTCCAGCCCAGCCCTGCACCCAGCCCAGCCCCGCACCCAGCCCCGTCCCGCACTCCAGGCCCTTACTTAGCCCAACACCCCAGCCTTGCATCCCAGCCTAACATCCTTGCCGCGCACCACAGCCTTGCAACCCCGTCCCGTACCTAGCTTTGCATTCCACCCACGCTGCGCAGTTCCCCACTACCGCCACGCACTATGCCACGTACCTCAGCCCTGACCAGCATCCCAGCCACGCACCCCAGCCTTGCATTCCAGCCTTGCACTCCAGCCTTGCATTTCAACCCTGTACCTCCAGCCTTGCATTTCTGTCCCTCCTCCTACCCCGTTGCTCTTACCCCAATTCCTCTTTCCTTTTTCCTCTTACCTTTCCCCTCTTCTTTTTACCTCTTCCTCTCTTCTTCTTACCTCTTTCTCTTACCCCAATCCCTCTTCTCCTCTTCCCATCTTCCTCTGCCCTCTTCCTTTTACTGCGATCCCTCTTCCTCTCTTCCTCTATTCCAGCCTCGCCCATAGTGCTTAGGGAAGCCCACCCCGCCATTCCCTGCCCTACCCTCGCCTCACGCACGCCCCGCCAATCTGTGTGTGTGTGTGTGTATGTGTGTGTGTGTGTGTGTGTATGTGAGTGTGTGCGTGTGTGCCTGTGGTGCAGTCAACAGGTTCCCGCACAGCACAGCACCGCCAACTTGCTGCGTTGTTTGTCTGTGTGTGTGTGTGTGTGTGTGTGTGTGTGTGTGTGTGTGTGTGTGTGTGTGTGATTCACCTCGGTCGTCTGCTGATCACCCAGCCAGTCTTCCTCATTACGGAGTGAGCTCAGAGCTCATAGACCGATCTTCGGGTAGGACTGAGACCACAACACACTCCACACACCGGGAAAGCGAGGCCACAACCCCTCGAGTTACATCCCGTACCTATTTACTGCTAGGTGAACACACCCCACACATTAAGAGGCTTGCCCATTTGCCTCGCTGCCTCCGGGACTCGAACCCGGATCCTCTCGAGTGTGAGTCGAGCGTGCTAACCACTATACTACGCGGTGTGTGTGTGTGTGCCTTTATGGAGACATGTTGTATCTCGGGCTATCTTGGTAGTGAGCCGAGCGTGCTGATCACTGCATTATTTATACGCTGTGTGTATGTTATGTCTGTCTGTGTCTCACTGCCTCCCGGCCTGTGCCCACCAGCCAGCCAGCCAGCCAGCCTGCCGCCCCTGGCCCTGCCACCCAGCCCTCCCCGCCACACATGCCTGAGAATCACAGAGTCCCACAGCGCCCCGTCCTCTAGTGTCCCGGGATCTGCATCCTTCCAATCCTCCTCCCCGCCTGGTTAGTGAGGTCGGTGGCGCGGCGGTCCAGGCCGGTGCTGGCATGGGGGACATGAGGGGATGGGGGGCTCAGCGCCACGCATCACCTCTCACGTGTTTGCGCGGCGAGTTGTCATATTTATCGTGTCCTTCCATTTCCCTCCTTCCTTCCCGCCGTGGCCCGCCTGGGTTCCGTGCCCGTGCGCACACACACACACACACACACACACACACACACACACACACACAGCTCCTCGCGAGGACGCTGAGGCAAAGTTTGTGCGGGTGTCAGCGGGCGGCGTTGCCTCGTGGGGCCCGGCCCGTAAAGTGTGCGAGGCAAATGTGGCCCCCCGCGGCCACATACGGCTCCCCACAGACCACGCCACACCCGATCAAGGCGCCTCACTCACTCCCAAGGGCGCCGCACCGCGCCACACCGCACACAAACCATGGCGAGGGATGAGCCGCCGCTGCTGCCATCACCACCATTGGTATGAGAGGGGGGGGAGGGGTTGCCGTCCCTGCAAGCCGAGTGATTTGTTTGCAGGTTTTATTTCCGATGAAGGGCGGCTGGCGTTCTGTGGGTGGCGGAGGCTGGTGGGCTGTGGGTAGAGGCTGCCATGGGGAGGGCTCAGGGGTGCCGCTTCCCACCACGTCGGCAGT
>NC_059286.1:8133181-8140681 GCF_017591435.1 Portunus trituberculatus
AATTCCACCTTTTAACCTCTCAAACCTCAAATACCCACACCAACCCAAAGTAATTCCACCCTAATAAAACGCCCCCACTTCCCCTCTCCCCATGGCAAATTATTCCTACCCCCACAAATACGCCATTAAAAAATCAATTGTCAATAATTATATGTATGGGGAAGGTTAGCAATGTATTAACGAGGCGGGTTTGCTCCACCTCCCCCATAGAATCGTTAATCTGGGGAATCAATAAAAAAATAAATAAATAAATAAAATAGTTAATGGAAATATATATATAAAAAAAATTAATGAATACAAAAAAAAAAAAACGTTGAATTAAATGAATGAATGTGTTTTTTTTTATTTCATTTTTCAAATCCAAAATAAATATCATCAATAATTGAATCATGTTGGCAGAACAATGCTCTCTGTCTGTCTGTCTGTCTCTCTCTCTCTCTCTCTCTCTCTCTCTCTCTCTCTCTCTCTTTCTCTCTCTACCATAACGTGATAATATTTTAATTAAGAGAGAGAGAGAGAGAGAGAGAGAGAGAGAGAGAGAGAGAGAGAGAGAGAGAGAGAGAGAGAGAGAGAGAGAGAGAGAGAGAGAGAGAGAGAGAGAGAGAGAGAGAGAGAGAGAGAGAGAGAGAGAGACAGGCAGGCAGACAGTGAAAAACAGACACACACACACACACACACACACACACACACATACGAGTCTAAAAATATTGAGGCCCAGATAAGCGCCTTAGGACATGTTAGTTAGTGGAGGCAAGTCTGGCAACCTCATTAGGAATATCATAAAAAGATTTACTCAGGAATTTGTAGCTCTGGAGAATTGTTAAGCCTTTGAAGAGAATTATAATTGTCTTTGTTTATACGCGAAGGTTTGGAGTCAGTGCTATGAAAATGTGTTAGACTTCTTAGTTAATCTTCTTTTAACAGGTTGCAGTGGAAGTGATTGGGGTTTTTTAAGGGTGTTTTTTGTGGTTCCAGGGGTAGGTTGATAGTTTGACAGGCTGCAGTGGAAGTTTTTGTGGGTTTTTAAGGGTGTTTTTTGTGGTTCCAGGGGTAGGTTGATAGTTTGACAGGCTGCAGTGGAAGTTTTTGTGGGTTTTTAAGGGTGTTTTTTGCGGTTCTAGTGGTAGGTTGATAGTTTGACAGGCTGCAGTGGAAGTTTTTGTGGGTTTTAAGTGTTTTGTGGTTCAGGGGTAGGTTGATAGTTTTGTGGAAGTTTTGTGGGTTTTTAAGGGTGTTTTTTGTGGTTCCAGGGGTAGGTTGATAGTTTGACAGGCTGCAGTGGAAGTTTTTGTGGGTTTTTAAGGGTGTTTTTTGCGGTTCCAGTGGTAGGTTGATAGTTTGACAGGCTGCAGTGGAAGTTAGTGGTGTTTTCAAATGGTGTTTTCATGGTTGTGGTGGTAATTTGATAGTTTGACAGGCTACAGTGGAAGTTATTGGGGTTTCAATGGGTGTTTTTTTGTGTGGTTCCAGTGGTAGGTTGACAGTTTGACAGACTGTAGTGGAAGTAATTGGGGTTTACAAGGGTGTTTGCATGGTTCCAGTGGTAGTAAGATAGTTTTACAGGCTGCAGTGGAAGTTATTGGGATTTTCAAGGGTGCTTTCATGGTTGTGGTAACAGTTTGACAGTTTGAAAGGCTGCAATGGAAGTTATTGTGATCTTCAAGGGTGTTTTCATGGTGTCGATGGTAGTCTGACAGTTTGACAGGCCGCAGTGGAAGTTATTGGGATTTTCAAAGATGTTCCGTGTTGAGTGGTGAAAATTAACCTATACATTCGTAAAGACTGAAGAACGCAGGAGTACTCACATCTCGTATAGTGTAAATATGGTATAGGTATTGGCCTGGGTGTACAATACGATCATTCTTGTATAACTAACCGAAACATTGTGAAGTTTGTATTGACTGCCATGAAGAAATTGAAGAAGTGGTCGAAACTGCTTAAATAAAATTGTGTGGTGTTGCGATTTATAATGTGACTACGAGTATTGTTTGTCTTCGATGCTGTTAAATGTGTATATTATTCTCCTCGTTATACATTATGACCTCTGTTGTAGAATGTAGCTAAAAATACTAGAAAAAAAAGGGAAAATTGTCTGATGTGGCTATTAACCCCTTCAGTACTGGGACTCATTTTTACGTTGAGTTTTGGGTGTGATTAGAACATTTTATTGACATTAGGAAGGCTCTATGGAGATTAGAAGTTAGTGGCTGCAGTCTTCACTATTTTAACCATGGAAATATTCATCCCTTCAGTACTGGGACACATTTTTATCTTGAGCTTTGGGTGTGATTGGAACATTTTATTGGCATTAGGAAGGTTTTGTAGAGGTGAGAAGATTAATGGCCACAGTTCTCACTATTTCAATCCCCCACATAAGTTTCTGAAGCTGTAAAAAATCATCAAATAGTAAGCAGAATGAATATGGAAAAGCGTTATAGTACTGAAGAGATTAAGTAAGTCAGATAAAAGAAACTAACTTGCGAATATATGAACACAAATATATGATGATGATGATGATGATGAAATAAAATAAGGAAAATATTACAGGAATACTCTAAGTCAATCTCAAAGTGAAGGTAAGGAGTGAGCGTTTATCAATGGGAGAATGTTGCCACCTCAAGACTGTCAGGTGTATTGAAGGACAGATGAGGAGAGACTGACTGATACATCCTCCCCCCACCATGTCTCGACACGCACTGATATCTGCCTGTGCCCGATATTCTAACATGCTTTGCTCTCTCACCATCACTGCTTCCCAAAGGCTCCTGTTCAAGATTCTCGTGTTTTCAAGATTATTTTTATGGTTCTGGTGAAAGATTAGCAAGATTTCTAGTTAATTACAAGGAAATGTCTTGAAAATTCGCTTAGTTGTCTCTGTGGCATTAGAAAATTGTCTTCCTCTTCTTCCTTTCCTCTTTCCTATATTTTCTTCTTTTCTTCTTTGCTTTCGTCTTTGTTTCCTTTCACTTTCCCTTCTCCTCTCTTTCTGTGTTCTCTCTCCCTCTTCCTTGTCTTCTCTTTCTCTCCTCTTTCTTCTCTTTTTATTATATTCTTTTCTCTTCCCTTCCTCCTCTTCTCTCCTTCTCTCTTCTCTCCTTCCTTTCATTTCCTCTCACCTCCTTTTCCTTTCCTTCTTCCCCTCACTTTTCCTCTTCTTCCCTCTCCTTCCCCTCTCTCCTTCCTCTCACCTTTCCTTCTCTTTCCCTCTCCTTCCCCTCTTCTTCCCCTCACCTCTCCTATCCTTTCTTTCCTCTCATTTCCCCTCTCCTTCCCCTCGCCTTCAATCAGTTTTCCTCATTTCTCTTCTCCCTTCTTCCCCTCATCTCACCTCCCTTCACTTTCCCTCATCTCACCTCCCCTCACTTCTCCTCATCTCAGCTCACCTTCCCCTCTCCTTCCCCTCTCTTTCCCTCACTTCCCCTCTCTGTCCCCTCACTTCCCCTCTCTTCCCTTCTTCTCCTCATCTCACCTCCCCTCATTCCTCTCTTCTTCCCCTCTCTTTCCCATCACTTTCCCCTCATTTTCCCCTCTCTTCCCCTCACTTTCCCCTCACGAGTGTTATTACCAAACTGTTAATTGAGAACAAGAACCAAATTTTTTTTCAAACTCACACGGGAGAAATGAAAGATGAGAGAGAGAGAGAGAGAGAGAGAGAGAGAGAGAGAGAGAGAGAGAGAGAGAGAGAGAGAGAGAGAGAGAGAGAGAGAGAGAGAGAGATGGAAGTATGAAGAGGAATTAAATGAATGAGTGAATAAATGTGGAATATAAAGAGACTGAGATTATTTATTTATTTATTTATTTATTTATTTATTGTATGGAAAAACAGGAAGAAAATTAGAAAAAAGAAAGAGAAACAAGAAGAGGAGAGAAAAATAATGAAGGAAAGAGAAGAAGAAGAAGGAGAAGAGGAACGTGAAGTGAAGAAAAGGAAAGAAAAGAAGGAAAAGTCAAAATAAAACACAGGCAGAAAATTAGAAAGGAAAAGAAAAGAAAAGAAAAAAAGAGGAAGAGAGAAAATAATGAAGGGAAGAGAGAGAAAAGAGAAAAAGACATTGTGAAGTGAAGGAAAGTGAGAGGAAGAGAAGAGAAGTGAAGAGAAGTGAAGAGAAGTGAGGGGAAGTGAACGGAAAGGACAATAATAAGAAAACCAAAAGAAAAAGCGAAGGAGAAAAGAAAAAAAGGAAGACAAGAAGAAGGAAGAAGAGAAAGAGAAGGAGGAGGAAGAGGAGGAAAATGAGGAGGAGTGAGGGGCAGTGAGGGGAAGTGAGGGAAGTGAGAGGCGGCAAGGCGTGGAGTGTGTTTTGAACAATACACGCCAGACAGGTGATCACCAACCTGTATGCAAGATTAATTAGTGTGTGTGTGTGTGTGTGTGTGTGTGTGTGTGTGTGTGTGTGTGTGTGTGTGTGTGTGTGTCAGTGTTTCCTGTTTTACCTGTAGGTTTCTGAGAGGAAGGAGGAGGAGGAGGAGGAAGAGGAGAATGAGGAGGAGGAGGAGGAGGAGGAGGAGGAGGAGGAGAGGAGGAGGAGAAGAAGAAGAAGAAGAAGAAGGAGGAGGAGGAGAAGGAGGAGGAGGAGGAGGAAGAGGAGGAGGAGGAGGAGGAGGAGGAGGAGGAGGAGGAGGAGGAGGAGGAGGAGGAGGAGGAGGAAGAAGAAGAAGAGGAAGAGGAAGAAAGGGGAAATTATATACGTACAATAATAAGAATAGAATGGAAAGAAAAAGAGAAAAAAGGAAAAGAAAAGAAAAGAACGAGAAGAAGAAGAACAAAGAGAGATTAACAAAGAAGGAAATGAAAAGCTCTCTCTCTCTCTCTCTCTCTCTCTCTCTCTCTCTCTCTCTCTCTCTCTCTCTCTCTCTCTCTAGGAAATGAACGTACTTGTTTTTTTTCTTTTTCTTTTTTTATTCCTTTCTTTTTTCTTTGTTTTTTTTATTTACCTTATTTAATTTTGTTTTATTTTTTATTGTCATTTGCGCTTTTCAGTTTAGCAGTAGTAGCAGTAGCAGTAGCAGTAGTAGCAGCAGCAGCAGCAGCAGCAGCAGCAGCAGCAGCAGCAGCAGCAGCAGCAGCAGCAGCAGCAGCAGCAGCAGCAGCAGCAGCAGCAGCAGCAGCAGCAGCAGCAGTGCAGCAGCAGTGGCAGCAGTGGTGGTGGTGGTGGTGGTGGTGGTGGTGGTGCAGCAGTGGTGGTGGCAGTGGTGGCAGCAGTAGTGGTGGTGGTGGTGGTGGTGGTGGTGGTGGTGGTGGTGGTGGTGGTGGTGGTGGTGGCAGTAGTGGCAGTGGTGGTGGTAGTAGCAGTGGTGGTAGTAGTAGTAGTAGTGAGTGGTAATGGTAGGAGAACAGTAGCATACAAGAGAAAAGGAGAAATAGAAACAAAGAACAAGAAAAAATGAAAATGCTGAATGAAGAAACATAGAGAGGAAACAGAATAACAAAGACAGGAAGAGAAAAGATAACAAGGAGAACAAGGAGAACAAGGAGAACAAGGAGAACAGATAACAACACAAAAAAAAATAACACTTGCCATAATAATTAACAAATGACAACGATGATCCAAGTAACTACAGTAAACCAGCACCACCAAACACACCCACACCAGTGACTACACCACCCAAAGCAACACTCTAGTAGTAGTAGTAGTAGTAGTAGTAGTAGTAGAAGTAGCAACAGTAGCAGTAGCAATAGTAGTAGTAGTAGTAGTAGTAGTAGAAGTAGTAGAAGTAGCAACAGTAGCGGCATGAGCAGTAGCAGTAGCAATAGTAGTAGTAGTAGTAGCAACAGTAGTAGTAGCAGTAGTAGCATTATTATTATTAGAAGTAGCAACAATATCAGCATGAGTAGTAGTAGTAGTAGCATTATTATTCGTAGTAGTAGCAACAATATCAGCATGAGTAGTAGTAGTAGCAGTAGTAGTAGTATTAATAGCACCAACCACAACGAACATCAACAAAGAGAGAACAGAACGAGAGAACATGATCTTTTCAAACCCTCGTCTCTGTATTTTAGTTCCTGTACTGAGGCGGGGCTGGGGAAGTCGGGGGCGGAGGGAGGCTGTGCACCGAGAGATATACCGGGGCGGGGTAGGAAGGGCGGAGTGGACGGGTAGGGCATGCAGGGGTGGGTTGGGAAGGGAGAGATACAGCTGAGCGGGGAGTGGCAGGAGCAGTGAGATTTATCCAACGTACCCTGCCTGACTAACTGGTACTCTTAAACCTCTCAGCATGTTAATAGACGATTCTAACACTGTACTCAATGTTATCTGGTTTTCAAGAGTCTATAAGCGATTCTAGAGGTGGTTTTTCGAGGTTCCATAGGTTGTAGTGGAAGGTAATGGAGTTTTCAAGGTTTTTATGTGTTTAATGGTAGTTTGACGGTGTTTTCATTATAATGGATGATTTAATTTGATGTTATTGGTGTTTTTAAAGGTTTTTTCATTATAAAGGATGGTTTAATGGGTTCAATTTGATGTTATTGGTGTTTTTAAAGGTGTTTTCATTATAATGGATGATTTAATGGGTTCAATTTGATGTTATTGGTGTTTTTAAAGGTCCCTTCACTATAAGGGATGGTTTAATGGGTTCAGTTTGATGTTATGGGTGTTTTTTTAAAGGTGTTTTCATAATGATGTATATTTTAACAGCCTCTAGTGGAAGTCATTGGGGTTTTTCAAAGGTGGTTTTATGAGGGTACTAGTTTAACCTCTTCAGTGCTGAGACACATTTTCACCTTGAGTTTTGTGTACAATTAGACGATTTTATTGACATTAGCAAGGGTCTAGGGTGGTCAGAAGATTAATAATGGCTACGGTCTTCACTATTTTAACCCGCCAGTTAAATTTATGAAGCTGTATAAAATCACCAAATAGTAAGCTGAATGGAGATGAAAATGCGCCATGGCACTGAAGAGGTTAACAGGCTTTAGTGGAAGTTCTTGTGGTTTTTAAAGAGTGTATTTATGGATCCAGGGATTGTTTTAAAGGTTGTAGTGGAAGTTATTAGGGTTTTCAAGAGTGTTTTCATGATTCCTATGTTAAATTGACAGCTCTGTGGTGTGTGTGTGTGTGTGTGTGTGTGTGTGTGTGTGTGTGTGTGTGTGATTGTTTTAAAGGTTGTAGTGGAAGTTATTGGGGTTTTCAAGAGTGTTTTCATGATTCCAGTGATAAATTGATAGCTCTGAAATTCCTGTGGTGTGTGTGTGTGTGTGTGTGTGTGTGTGTGTGTGTGTGTGTGTGTGTGTGTGTGTGTGTGTGTGTGTGTGTGTGTGTGTGTTTGGAACCTGTTGAGTGTTGAGGTGGAGCGGGAAGAAGAAAAGTCCTCCACTTATGTGCGGGAGGAGAAGGAGGAGGAGGAGGAGAAGGAGGAGGAGGAGGAGGAGGAGGAGGAGGAGGAGGAGGAGGAGGAGGAGGAGGAGGAGGAAGGTACAAGTTGATGGAGAAGAGAGGAGGAAGGACGGGTAACTAGAAGGAAAACATGAAGAAGAGAAGGAGGAAGATGACAAGAGGAGAA
>NC_059286.1:8145681-8150681 GCF_017591435.1 Portunus trituberculatus
CTTAAATTCGATTCCGGTTTATTTTACAACGGATAATTCGGATTTTTTGCGCGAATTCGGTTTTTTTCGGTTGAGTTCGGTTATGTTCGGGTTCTGTCTCATTTCGGTCTATTTTACTTCACATAAGACGTTTGAGAGAGAGAGAGAGAGAGAGAGAGAGAGAGAGAGAGAGAAACGATAGACCAGATAAAGAGGGAGAGGAAAGAGGAAGGAAGAAAGGAAGGGAAAAAATGGAGACAAAAAGGAGAGAAAGAGAGAGAAGAAAGAGAGGAAGGGAGAGAAAATTGAGAGAAGGAAAGGAGGAGAAAATGGAGGAAAAAAAGAGAGAAATTGAGGGGAAGAAGAGAATAAAGAGAGAGAAGGAAAAACAGGGAGGAAACAGGACAGAGAGAGAGAGAGAGAGAGAGAGAGAGAGAGAGAGATCGCTTCATAACAATATATACACACACACACACACACTGCTCTCTCTCTCTCTCTCTCTCTCTCTCTCTCTCTCTCTCTCTCTCTCTTGAAATGAAGAGTTAATTGCTTGAAACTCAGACAAGCAAAGGAGAGAGAGAGAGAGGAGAGGAGAGAGAGTGAAAGGAAGAGAGAGAGAGAGAGAGAGAGAGAGAGAGAGAGAGAGAGAGAGAGAGGGAGAGAGAGGGAGAGGGGAGGAGGAGAGTGAGAAAGAAATAATAGAGGAAAAACACAAGGAAACAGGAGATGGAAGGAAAGAAGGAGGAGGAGAAGGAGGAGGAGGAGGAGGAGGAGGAGGAGGAGGAGGAGGAAAAGAGAGGAACTTGATAAATTTGGTAAGAAAAACAGTGAGAGAAAAATAAATACTGAACAACAACAACAACAACAACAACAACAAACACAAACAAACATGCATTCAGACAGACAGACAGACAAACAAACACAAGCTAAAGAGAAAGAGAGGAAAGGGAAAGAACGATCAAGGGGAGGAGGAGGAGGAGGAGGAGGAGGAGGAGGAGGAGGTAGAAAAAACTCTCTAAATTAACACACTGGTTCTCTGTTACAGCTGGCCAGAGAGAGAGAGAGAGAGAGAGAGAGAGAGAGAGAGAGAGAGAGAGAGAAAGTGCGGGAAAAGAAACAGATGGAAGGGGAATGAGAACCAGGGAGTAAGAGGAGGAGGAGGAGGAGGAGGAGGAGGAAGACTTGAGGAAATGAAAGTAGCTAAGTAATAATTCTTGACTCGTACTGTAGAGAGACGGGTGGTGGTGGTGGTGGTGGTGGTGGTGGCGGTGTTGAAAGAGGAAGAAGAGGAAGAGGGAGGAAAATTATAATGATGAAGAGGAAAAGGAGGAAAATAGTAAATAGTCATATAGTTATTTGTTGTTGTTGTTGTTGTTGTTGTTGTTGTTGTTGTTGTTGTTGTTGATGTTGTTGGCTCATGGGCGTGATATGGAAGCGTGGGCGGAGATTTCGGTGTGACGTAAGATGGTCGTGGGTGGGTCGTGGGATAATCGTGGGCTGATCGTGGGCGGATCGTGGGTTGGTCGTCGTTGGATCGTGGGCTGATCGTGGGTGGTTCATGGGCTAATCGTGGGCGGGTCGTCGTTGGGTCGTGGGCGGGTGGTGGGGTTATCGTGGGTGGATCGTAGACAGGTCGTGGGCTGATCGTGGGCGTTTTGTGGGTTGATCGGGAGCTGATAGTGGGCGGGATGTAACCTGATCGTTGGTGGATCGTAGGCTAATCGTGAGCGAGTCGTGAGCGGATCGTGGGGTTAATCGTGCGTTAGTCGTGGGTTGATCGTGGTCTTATCGTGGGCTGATCGTGTGGGAGTCGTTGGTCAATTGTGGATAAGTCGTGGGTTGATCGTGGGCTGATCGTGTGGGATTCGTGGGTTAATCGTGGGTTAGTCGTGGGTTGATCGTAGGCATATCGTGGGCTGATCGTGTGGGAGTCGTGGGTGGGTCGTGGGCGGGTGGGGGCCGTGGTCGTAACTCAACAAACTCTCCGTTGACAGCGCTAGCAAGTAGTTAGGCGGAAGTTAAGCGAGGTGGCCCGAGACTGACTGCGCGGATTTCTGTAGCTTGGCCTTGCTGTGTCCCCCCCTACCCCTCCTCCTCCTCCTCCTCCTCCTCCTCATCCTCCTTCTCTTCCTCGACACAATAAATCATCAAATCAAAAATCCTTCTCTTTTTTCCTTCACCTCCTGTTCTTCCTCATTTTCCTCCTTCTCCTCTTCCTCTTCCTCTTCCTTCTCCTCCTCTAATTCTTTGAGACTTTTACTTAGTTCAAGGTTTGTTTTTCTTTGTTTTCCTTTGTGATTCATTCTCTTCTTCTTCTTCTCCTTCTTCTTCTTCTTCTTTTTCTTCTTCTTCTTTTCTTATCCTTTTTCTTTCTGTTTTATTTCTTATTCCTTCTCATTTTTCTTACTTCTCCCCGTTTTCTTACTTTTTATTTCATTCTTTTCTATTTTCATTTCTCCTCCTCCTCCTCCTCCACTTCTTCCTTCTCCTCCTTCTCCTTTTCCTCTTTTTTCTTCTTTGTTTTCATTTTTTCCTTCTGAAGCACATCTTCCTATTCCTCCTCCTCCTCCTCCTCCTCCTCCTCCTCCTCCTCCTCCTCCTCCTCCTCCTCCTCCTCCTCCTCCTATTCAGTTTGTTTTGCATCCTTGTTATTTTCCTCCAATACACTCCTGCCCCTTTCTCCTCCTCTTTTTTTCCTCCCTCCATTCTTCCTTCCCTCCCTTCCTCTCCTCCTTCCCTCCTTGCTTCCCTTACGACATGACCGAAAAGGAAGGAGGAAGGAAAACTAATATTGGATGAAGGAAAGGAGAATATCATAGGAAGAAGGAAGAAACGATGAAAGGGATAAGAGAAAGAGAGAAAGGGAGGAATGGAAGGAAGAAGAGGATGGGAGAAGGAAGAAAAAATTCGTGGAGGGAGAGGAAGTCTGGATAAGGAGGAAGAAAGGAAAGGAAGGAGTTAAATGTGAGAAGAGAAAGCAAGAGAGAGAGAGAGAGAGAGAGAAGGAAAAAAAGGAGAGTGACGGAGAGGGAGTGAAAATGACAGGAAGTTTGAAGGAGAGGGAAAAAAAGTCAGTACGGACAGAGAGAGAGAGAGAGAGAGAGAGAGAGAGAGAGTGTGTGTGTGTGTGTGTGTGTGAGTGAGTGTGTGAGTGCAGTGTAATGTAATATTTTTAAGACGCGTGGTGTGTGTCGCAGACCAGCGGGAAGCTGAGGGCGGGAGAGGCGGCCTGCACCCTGCGGAGCAGGTGGCGACCTGCCATGCTCCTCTTACCCAGATTACCCCTCCTCCCCACCTTTCACTGTGTCCTCCTCCCCTCCCCTCCCCCAGCAGCTGGCCCCTGGCGGTGGTCCCCGGGCGGCGGTCCCCGGGCGGTGCGTCCCGCCAGAACGTTGGACATTCAAATAGTGAAGTGTATTTCTTTGGCAGTTTTTAACCTATTCTTTTTCTTACTGGCTCGCCTTCCTCCCGGGCCGAGCCTCCCTCGCCAATGAGGCGCGGCGAGGCGCCCCGGAATACTGAGTGAGCGCCGCTCCTGCACCAGAGGCGGCGGCGGCGGCGGCGGCGGCGGGAAGCAAACGAGGCGACCTGTGCCGGGTACGATTATTTTGCCTCACTAGAAGTTAAAACTGAGGACCAGCGCCCCGACCACCCCGACCACAGGGCGCCCCGACCACCCCGACCACAGAGCCCCCGACCACCCCAACCACAGAGCCCCCGACCACAGGGCGCCCTGACCACCCCGACCACAGAGCGCCCTGACCACCCCGACTACAGAGCCCCCGACCACAGGGCGCCCTGACCACCCGACCACAGAGCCCCCGACCACAGGGCGCCCTGACCACCCGACCACAGAGCCCCCGACCACAGGGCGCAACGACCACCTCGACCACAGAGCCCCCGACCACAGGGTGCCCCGATGAGCCCAACCACAGTGCGCCCTCACCAGCCCGACCTCAGGGTATCCGACCACAGGACGGCTCGACCAGCCCGACCAAGGGCGTTCCGATTTCAGGCCTCCCGTGCACCTCACGTGCCCAGGCTTTTGGTACGTGTTTTCTTGTCTGCCTGCCTGACTCACTCACTCACTCACTCACTGACTGGCTGGCTGGCTGGCTGTCTGGCTGGCCGGCTGACTAATTGACTAACTGACTGGCTGACTGACTGGCTGGCTGGCTGGCTGGCTGGCTGGCTGGCTGGGCGGCTGACTAACTGACTAACTGACTGGCTGACTGACTGGCTGGCTGGCTGGCTAGCTGGCTGGCTGGCTGGCTGGCTGGCTGGCTGACTAAATGACTAACTGACTAACTGACTGGCTGACTGACTGGCTGGCTGGCTGGCTATCTGGCTGGGCGGCTGACTAACTGAGTAACTGACTGGCTGACTGACTGGCTGGCTGGCTGGCTAGCTGGCTGGCTGACTAACTAACTGTTTAACTCACTAGCTGACTAACTGAATGACTGACTGACTGACTGACTGACTGACTGACTGGCTGACTGACTGACTGACTGACTGGCTGACTGGCTGACTGACTGACTGACTGACATATTTAACCACCAGCGTTTTCCCACAGTGGTTCAAGTGTCTCTAATTACACTTGTGTAATATACTGTATGCTGGTGTTCACACTACCCACTAACTCTGCCCCCTCCTTCCCCGTGCCCAGTGCCCCCCGACAGCATCCCCCAGCCCTGCTGACCCCCGTACACCCCACCCTGGCCCCAAAACCTTCCCCCGCCACACCTTCCACCCAGTGTTTCCAGAAGCAACAATTGACTACAGTTTATGACACAATATTGTAATGTAATTGTCTATTGGCTGTGTGCCTTGAGAGGAGGCTCCTGCCACCTCACCCATGCTTCACCCCTGCTTCATCCCTGCCTCTCACCCCTGCCTCTCACCTTTGCCTCTCTTATTCCTACCTCTTTCCGTGCCTCTTTCTCTCCCTCAGTCCTGCATTCCTACCTCGTCTCTCGCTTCCTTTGCCTTCAGCCTACCTCAGTTTATCCCACCCCAGCCTA
>NC_059286.1:8155681-8158181 GCF_017591435.1 Portunus trituberculatus
TTTTTCTCCTTGTTCTTTTTTTTTCTTCTTCCTCTTCTTTATATGATGGTGATGGTAGTGAAATGTGTGTGTGTGTGTGTGTGTGTGTGTGTGTGTGTGTGTGTGTGTGTGTGTGTCCTTTGCTCTGAGTGGATTGGACACCCTTTTTTCATTAAGCTGGAAGAGGAGGAGGAGGAAGAGGACGAGAAGGAGGAGAAGGAGGAGGAGGAGGAGGAGGAGGAGGAGGAGGAGAGGGAGGAGGAGGAGAAGGAGGAGGAGGTCATGCATTACTTAGAGAAGATCAGCTGGTCCTCTCTTCCAGTGTCCCTCTCATTACTAGCTGGTGGCGCACACACACACACACACACACACACACACACACACACACACACACACACACACATCAAGTACATCCTCTCTCTCTCTCTCTCTCTCTCTCTCTCTCTCTTGCACGCACACACGCACGCACACACATTCTTGCCGGTTCAGCTCGTAATGGCGAGGCATGTTTGTCACGGGGCGTGGAGCGCGGCACTTTCCAGTACACGGCTAGAGAGAGAGAGAGAGAGAGAGAGAGAGAGAGAGAGAGAGAGAGAGAGAGAGACTTTGAAGCGCATTACTCTCACCATAACTAATTTCAAAGGCCAAAGAGATGACAAGCCGGGTTCTGAAGACTGTTTCTCCTGTCAGTAACGTAGAAATATTGATAATTTGTCACTAGAATCTTAGAAACACTCTTAAAAATCTTACTGCTGCTATTTTAAAGGCCACAGAGATGAGTAGCCTGGTTATTGATAGTGTTTCTCCTGACAGTAACATAGAACTGTTGTTAATCTGTCACTAGAACCTTAAAAACACACTTAAAAATCCTACTACTTCTATTTCAAAGGCCAAAGAGATGACTAGTCGGGTTTTCAAGACTGTTTCTCCTGTCAGTAACGTAAAATATTAATAATCTGCCCCTAGAACAGTAAAAACACACTTAAAAACCCCCGTGTCACTTGAAGCAGAGCGTTTTGAGTGTAGCGGTTGTGTTGCGCGGCGCGGAAGTATTTCAGAATAGGATCTCCATTTCCGAACAGCTGTGGCGCGGCGACCGAGGATTAGTCGGCTCAAATTTATGGAATGCACCAAGTTATAAATATAATATAATCGGGTGTTTGTTTCCTCTCTCTCTCTCTCTCTCTCTCTCTCTCTCTCTCTCTCTCTCTCTCTCTCTCTCTCTCTAACTGGCTTACCTTTCTCCTTATAGCTTATTTTTTTCTTTTTTTTGCAATCACAACATTCTCTCTCTCTCTCTCTCTCTCTCTCTCTCTCTCTCTCTCTCTCTCTCTCTCACGGTCTCCTGTGTGTGTGCGTGTGTGCCTGCGTGCGTGTGTGCGTGCGTCCCAGTGCCTGATCGCTTAAGCACTGGATTCCGGTAGCGCTGGTGGTGGTGGTGGTTCGGGTGTTGTTGTTGTTGTTGTTGTTATTGATGCTGGTGGTGGTGATAGTGGTGATGGTGGTGTTATTGTTGTTGTTATCTTTGTTGTTGGTGGTGGTGTTGGTGGTGGTGGTGGTGGTGAGTTTATTGTGGTGTTGGTGGTGGTGGTGGTGTGTTTATTGTGGTGTTGGTGGTGGTGGTGGTGTGTTTATTGTGGTGTTGAGGGTGGTGGTGGTGGTGTGTTTATTGTGGTGTTGGTGGTGGTGGTGGTGTGTTTATTGTGGTGTTGGTGGTGGTGGTGGTGGTGAGTTTATTGTTGTGGTGGTGGTGGTGGTGGTGTTTATTGTGGTGTTGGTGGTGGTGGTGTTGTGTTTATTGTGGTGTTGATGGTGGTGGTGTTGTGTTTATTGTGGTGTTGGTGGTGGTGGTGGTGGTGTGTTTATTGTGGTGTTGGTGGTGGTGTTGGTGGTGTGTTTATTGTGGAGGTGGTGGTGGTGGTGGTGTGTTTATTGTGTGTGGTGGTGGTGGTGGTGGTGTGTTTATTGTGGTGTGGTGGTGGTGGTGGTGGTGGTGTGTGGTGGTGGTGGTGGTGGTGTTTTATTGTGGTGTTGGTGGGTGGTGGTGGTGTATTTATTGTGGTGTTGGTGGTGGTGGTTGTGGTGTTGTGGTGTTGTGTTTGTTCTGGCTGGAGACGTGTTGTTTCCTCCTGTCTTTGTGTGTTTGTGTGTTTGTGTGTTGATCATAGTAAGGTTTGGTAGAAGAGCACAGCAACACAGCGATTGGTGGGAGTCGCTCTATAAAGTAGGTATTTCTCTCTCTCTCTCTCTCTCTCTCTCTCTCTCTCTCTCTCTCTCTCTCTCTCTCTCTCTCTCTCTCTCTCTCTCTCTCTCTCTCTCTCTCTCTCTCTCTCTCTCTCTCTCTACTACTACTCACCTACTCATCTTAACATAAATTTGTCTACTACTTCAAAGTTCTCTACTACTACTTCTTACCACCACCACTCACACCACTACTACTACTACTACTACTACTACTACTACTACTACTACTACTACTACTACTACTACTACTACTACTACTACTACTACTATTGTCCGT
>NC_059286.1:8168181-8170681 GCF_017591435.1 Portunus trituberculatus
AGGAAAAAAAGGAGAGAAAGAAAAGAAAAGGAAAAATAAAAGGAGAGGAGAAAGAGAGACATAAAAAAATAAGAGAAAAGAAAAAAAGAAAAGAAAAGGAAAGAAAGAAAAATCTTCATACGAGTTACGAACAAGAGAAGGAGGAGGAGAAGGAGGAGGAGGAGGAGGAGGAGGAGGAGGAGGAGGAGGAGGAGGAGGAGGAGGAGGAGGAGGACACACAGCCCAGTGGGAATATAACCAGAGTTTTCTATCATAGTGTAAGAGAGAGAGAGAGAGAGAGAGAGAGAGAGAGAGAGAGAGAGAGAGAGAGAGAGAATGGGAGAAGTAAAATGTTCTCTTAAATTAAGGAAACGCGGCCTAGGCGAGATAGAGATTTTAAGAGGAGGAGGAAGAGGAAGAGGAGGAGGAGGAGGAGGAGGAGGAGGAGGAGGAGGAGGAGGAGGTGTTAGGGGTACGAAGATGACTTGTACTAGAAAGGAACAAGGAGAAGGAGGTGATAGCAAGGATCAGGAGGAGGAGGAGGAGGAGGAGGAGGAGGAGGAGGGTGAGGAGGAGGAGGAGAAGGAGAACGAGAACGAGGAGGAGGAAGAAAGAGAAAGAAAAAGGGGGAAGAAGAGGAGAAAATGAAATAAGGGTTGGGAAGAAGAGGAGGAGGAAGGGAAGAACAACGACGATAAAGAAGAAGAAGAAGAAGAAGAAGATAAGAAGGAACACGAAAATAAAAGCTTAAGAAGAAAAACAAGAGCAAGTAATAAAAGAAAGAAGAGAGAGAGAGAGAGAGAGAGAGAGAGAGAGAGAGAGAGAGAGAGAGAAAGAGAGAGAGAGAGAGAGTGGGGGGAGGGGGTTAGTGTCTTGTCCCATCACTGGAATGGATTTAGCCACCTCGTAAAATGAAGAGAGAGAGAGAGAGAGAGAGAGAGAGAGAGAGAGAGAGAGGAGAATTATATAGATCACCATTATTATACTACAGAAATAAAAAAAAGTTTTCCCTCTCCTTCTCTTCCTCCTCCTCCTCCTCGGCTGACCTCAAACAAAGTAATCAATGCACCGAAGTTGTGAAAATCGCAAATAAATTAGTCGGCTTTATCGGAAGATCATTCACATTCAAAACGGAAGAGATAATATTAACTTTATATAATTCGCTCGTACGCCCGCACCTTGAATATAACGTACAATTTTGGTCACCCTATTATAAGAAAGACATTGAAAAATTAGAAAGAATACAGCGTCGATTAACTAAAATGGTTCCAAGATTACGTAATAAACCATACGAGGAACGACTTAAAGAACTAAATTTATTTACTCTTTCCAAACGTCGATTACGAGGGGACCTTATCACACTCTTCAAGATTTTCAAGGGATTTACGAATATGAATCCTGATAACTTCCTAACGCTTGACCGGTCAAATTTCACCAGAAACAACGGTTTCAAGGTAATAGGAAAGCGATTTAAAACAAACGAAGCCAAACATTTTTTCTTTAATCGCATTATCAATATTTGGAACGGTTTGCCATCGAACGTAGTTGATTCAGGTACTATTGAGACATTCAAAATTCGTCTTGACAAATATTTCGAAACTAATCCCCGGTTGTCACTGTTTATCTCCGAGTAATTTGCGCCGTCCATAAAGAAATATGCCTCAGATCGTGAATTGCGGGGTGTTTCGCGAATACACTTACCCTCCTTACACGACACAGACAGCCCCGAGTTAACGGTCACTACTACTACTCTCGACCTGTGACGGGCTGTGGAAAGTCAGGAGCCCTGACAGTAGTGATCATCATCGGGAATTAAAGTACCAGGGTCACTGCTGCAGGGGTAACCATGTAGTGTGCGGCGCCCCTTAGTGGGAAGTACACTTTTACAGTGGACTGAACGGAGCTGGGGCCTGATTGACTGCTGCCTCCTTGAAAGCGCCAGGCAAGGCTGCCGCACCACCTCTTGACCTCTACACTGTGTCCACATTTACATTACACTATACTATACTTACACTCACAGATAACCCTGAGTTAACGGTCACTACTCCCACTTTCGACCTGTGACGGGTTGTGTTTGTCTAGGGCCCTGTTAATTTTTATCACCATCAGGACAACCAGGGATCAATGTTGCAGGGGAAATCAGTGTACGGCGTCCCTCAAGGGAAAGTACGCTTACTCAGTGGAGTGAACGGAGCTGGGGCCTGATTGACTGCTGCCTTCCTTGAAAGCGCCAGGCAAGGCTGCCGCACCACCCTTCCGACATCGACACTGTGACTCCACCCACACGTACATTCACCACACTACATAACCGTCAAGCACCTACATAGTCCCCCACAAACAAGAGTAGACGTAGATTACAACTTCTTTTCTCTCTCCTCTAAAATTCCATTTAGTTTTTCAATACCACATGGTGCCTTTCCTTTTCCGGCCAGCTTCGGCTGGTGGGATGGGTGGGTGGGGAGGAGCCTTCTGCTTTGCTGTCCTTTCTCTCACACTGTGTAGTTAGTATAGAATAGTTAAC
>NC_059286.1:8175681-8183181 GCF_017591435.1 Portunus trituberculatus
CAGCAGTTGTCGTTGTGTGAGGTTCAGGAGGAGGACCACGCTGGGGCGGCGTACATGAGCTTAGGGAGTATAAAGGTGAGGTACACTCCCCTCAGCTCATCTGCCGGTGCTCCCAGGGACCTGAGTCGGCGCAGTAAATAGATTTTATATGAGGCTGACCTGATGATGTTGGAAACATGCTGCTTCCATGATAACTGATCATCCACCAAGACACCTAGAAGCTTGGTGCTGCGGACCACCTGGAGGGAGTGAGGGCCCACAGAAAGCTGGGGAGGGGGGACTGTTGCTGTGGAGGTACAAATGTGCATCACCACGGTCTTGGTGTGGTTGATGGTCATTTTGTTGTCCTCCGTCCACGTCTGTAGTTGGTTTAGAGTGGACTGCAGTGCTGAGAAGTCTGGTTGTGTGTGTGTGTGTGTGTGTGTGTGTGTGTGTGTGTGTGTGTGTGTGTGTGTGTGTGTGTGTTTGTGTGTGTGTGTGTTTTCAGGGAATGATTCTTTTCCCCTGTCTTGCAGTTAGAACTGTTACAAGATACCCAGAAGTCACACACACACACACACACACACACACACCGCGTAGTGTAGTGGTTACCACGCTCGACTCACAATCGAGAGGGCTGGGTTCGAATCCCGGTAAGCGGCAAGGCAAATGGCCAAGTCTCTTAATGTGTGGGGTGTGTTCACCTAGCAGTAAATAGGTACGGGATGTAACTCGAGGGGTTGTGGCCTCGCTTTCCCGGTGTGTGGAGTGTGTTGTGGTCTCAGTCCTACCCGAAGATCGGTCTATGAGCTCTGAGCTCGCTCCGTAATGGGGAAGACAGGCTGGGTGACCAGCAGACGACCGAGGTGAATCACATGTTCGAACATCTCTTCCTCCTCCTCCTCCTCCTCCTTCTCTTCCTCGTACTACTACTACTACTACTACTAGTACTACTACTACTACTACTACTACTACTATTACAACTACTACTAAATCTACTATTGCAACAACAACTACTACTACTACTTTTCCTCCTCTTCCTCCTCCTCCTCCTCCTACTACTACTACTACTACTACTATTACTACTATTACCACCACCACCACCACCACCGTCATAATTAACAAGGGAAAAAGAGAAAGAAAAAGAGCAAGAGGGAAGAGAGAGAGATGAGTAAGAGGAAAAGGTTGAGTCAGATGTAATGAGCGGGACATGGAAACGTAAATAAAAACCTTAACACAAGCGCTATAATTAAAGTTTTCCTCCACGCCTTACGTCTGTTGTGAGTTAAAGTGGCCTGACTCACGCTGGGGAGGTCAAGGAGGATGTAACAATGCCTTATGGGAAGAGGGCCGGAGACATCACGTGGTGGTGGTAGTGGTGGTGGTGGTGGTGGTATACAAGGCGCAGACACACAGAAATAAAAATGTAGATAAGTAAATATATTTCAGACTCTATAAATAATATCAGTAGAGAAATGAATTAGTGAAATGTTAACAGTATGCAAATTAACTTCTTCAGTACTGGAACGCATTTTTTACCATGAGTTTTGTGTGTCATTAGAGGATTTTATTGACATTAGGAAGGGTTTAGGGAGGTCAGAAGATTAATGGCCACACTCTACACTATTTTAATCCCCTACATGAGTTTCTGAAGCTGTACAAAATTGCCAAATAGTAAGCAGAATAAATAAGAGAACACGTCATGCTACTGAAGGGGTTAATCTTGTCTGAAGGAGAGATAAAGTGAATAAGTAAATGAGAGTAGAGTGTGTAGCATCAGTGAGCACACCACACACACACACACACACACACACACACACACACACACACACACACACACACACACACACACACACACACACACACACACACACACAGTCAAGAGGCGACATTTGGAGCAGATCAACTTACCATCGTCACCAAAACAAAACCTCGTAATTTGAATATTGAAGTGAGAGTTTGTCTTTGTGTGAGTAGACAAAGAAAACAGTGAGATATAAGAGAAAGCAACCCACTGAACTTCACAACACACTAAACACACACCACAGTAGGAGAGGGAAAGAGAAAGCCATGCAGTCTGTCAGTCTTACCTTGTCATTGCGTTCCCTGTGGCCTCAATGTGCTGAATGACCGCGAAACAGCTGATGACGAACGGTTTGGTATTCACTCCAGCCACACGCCAGTCCAGGGATCATAAGTACTGGGCAGTCCCGTGTGTCTCTCTCATGTTAATCCCTTCAGTACCATAACGCGTTTCTATATATATATATTCTGCTTACTATTTGGCGATTTTATACAGCTTCAGAAACTCATGTGGGGGATTCTAGTAGTAAAGACTGTGGCCACTAATCTTCTGACCTCCATAGACCTTCCCTATTGTCAATAATATCGTCTAATCTTACCCAAAACTCATGGTAAAAAATGTGTTCCAGCACTAAAGGGGTTAATATTTCCATAGATAAGATAGTGAAGACTGTGGCCATTAATCTTCTGACCTCCATAGAACATTCCTAATCTCAATAAAATCATCTAATTGTACTCAAAACTCATGGTAAAAAATGTGTTCTAGTACTGAAGAGGTTAATATTTCTGTGGTTAAAATAGTGATGACTGTGGCCATTAATCTTCTAACCTCCATAGAACATTCCTAATCTCAATAAATTCGTCTAATTGTACTCAAAACTCAAGGTGAAAAATGCGTCCCAGTACTGAAGAGGTACTGAATATTCGCGAAACACCTGGTGACGCAGGATTTCATCAATACACACAGCCACACGCCACTCAGGAATCAAAAGTGGGAAGTTCCGTGTGTTTCTCTCTTAAGCTCGTATTCTCAAACACTTCTGTACTTCACCTCCACTAGTTCAAAAGGCTTTGTTTAAACTGACACAGGTTTTTAAGGTGTTTTATTACTTCTAGAGGCAGAGTGACAAGATTTCTATACTATTAACTTGAAAAACACTCTTGAAAACCCCGCTAATCATCTCTATGGCCCCTGAAAATAGTGGTGAGAGAAGAGCGTTTTTAAGGATGTTTTATGGTTCTAAAGACAAACAAACATTATTAACTGGAGAAACACTCTTGAGAACCCCGCCAATCATCTCTGTGGCCAAGGAAAATAGCCATGGTGGGAGAGTAATGAATGTCTTAATACGGGGCTTAGTCGGGAAGGAGTGAGTGGAAGAGAGGTGGCGAGGTGGTGACGAGAGTTAGTGTTCCTAGAGGTGGTGGTGAGTGGTGGTGTGTGGTGGCTCGTGGTGATGGTGTGTGGTGTTGCCTGTGTCACTGCATGTGTTCACTGCTTCTGTTTAAATAGGTAGGTAAATGAGTGAATGGGGGGATGGGTCGGTTGATAGATAGATAGATAGATAGATAGATGCAGTATAACCCTCTAAAGCAACATAACACGACAACATAACACACACACACACACACACACACACACACACACACACACACACACACACACACACAAGGTCAATAAGTAAAACGGAATTTTTCCTTAATTCAAACAACAAAACAATAACAACAAAACAAAAAAAGCAAATTAAACAAACAACATAAACACCACTCTCTCTCTCTCTCTCTCTCTCTCTCTCTCTCTCTCTCTCTCTCTCTCTCTCCAGAAAATAAGTGCATGCGTGTGTGAGTGCGTGTTTGCGTGCATGAGTGGAGTTAGCGTGCATGATTAGCGTGACAGGAAGAAACATCGAAGCATTAAAATTCCCACGCTTTTTTAGTCCAAGTCTCGTGATTCTTAACAGATTGACCTTGAAACCAGTGAGAGTGTTTGTCTCTCTCTCTCTCTCTCTCTCTCTCTCTCTCTCTCTCTCTCTCTCTCTCTCTCTCTCTCTCTCTCTCTCTCTCTCTCTCTCTCTCATCTCGGTCATTCCTCTTATATCTGAAGGTCTCCCGCCGTCATTCCATCTCGTCCCTTCCCTGTGAATCCAGTGCTGGTGGCAGTGTGGGTGTGGTCGGATTGTCACAGCTGTCCTTCCTTGACCCCTTCAGTACCATGGCACGTTTCCACTTCATTCATGCCATTTGGACATTTTACACAGCTTCGGAAACTCATGTGGGGGGATTAAATTAGAGTGAAGACTGTGGTTATTAATCTTTTGACTTTCATGTAACCTTCGCAATGTGAATAAAATGATCTAGTACACAGATCTCAAGGTAGAAAATGTATTCCAGTACTGAAGGGGGTTAAAATGCGTGCCTTGACTCCACTGTGTGTATGCAAAGGGCGATGCAGGTCAGCTAAATGACTGCTAAATGTGAAGGTGACGTCAGTGTTGTCTTATCCCCTCCTAGAATGATATTTGATGTCTTATTTATGTAATTATGTATCTATTGATTTCAACTTTTCCTTCTCTTTCTCTCTCTCTCTCTCTCTCTCTCTCTCTCTCTCTCTCTCTCTCTCTCTCTCTCTCTCTCTCTCTCTCTCTCTCTCTCTCTCTCACACACACACACACACACACACACACACACACACACACACACTCACTCACTCACCTCACCTCACCTCTTGAGTGTCACAGAGGGTTCAAGACGATAAGGTCAGCTTGGAGTCGTGTCGCCTGTACGTGTAATTGAAGGAATGCAAGTAGGAAAATTTGTCACGAATCACAAGAAACGTGGCTTAACTCACAGCACGTTGAGGATAGACAGGCTTGGTAAATGCATTGGACAGATTTGTTCGAAGAGAAGATTAACACGCAGGTAAAAATAAAAATAATCGTTCTATTCATATAACAGGCTTGGAAATCCCGAAGCAACACACACACACACACACACACACACACACACACACACACACACACACACACACACACTGAGACAAAATTAATGAGTAGATAAGTGGAGAAGAGTTTGTGGTGTTGTCCTTGGCCGCTGAGTCACTGCCCACTGGTCCCGTGGCCTTCGCACGTGTTGTACCGT
Source organism: Portunus trituberculatus (assembly GCF_017591435.1). Taxonomy (NCBI): domain Eukaryota; kingdom Metazoa; phylum Arthropoda; class Malacostraca; order Decapoda; family Portunidae; genus Portunus; species Portunus trituberculatus. The sequence goes on from NC_059286.1 coordinate 8,180,602, forward strand.
CGTGGCTACTTCAACCTGCTCTACGGAAATATTACCAAGGCTTTAGAGGATAATTCACCCGGAACCTTGCCGCCCCTCACCTTCACCCTACCTTGGCTGTCCCTCCCTCCTCCTTCCCCTCACCCTAGCTGTTCCTCCCTCCTCCTCATCCTACCCTGACCGTCCCTCCTTCTTCTTCTCCCCAACCTAGCCACCCCTCCCTCCTCTCCCTCTGGCATCTTCCCGAGACCGGAGTCGTGTTCGTAGTTGTTTGTTTGTTCAAAGTTGTTCTTTCTTTGTTCACAACACGAAAGGCGGACTGCTGTGAACGCTTTGCCGGGTGTGTTGGATGACTAAATGGGTCTAATGTTGCAGCCGAGTCTCCAGACGTCTAGCAGCAGCAGCAGCAGCAGCAGCAGCAGCAGCAGAGGACAGCTAAGTCTCTTCCCTGTTGGGCACCCCTTTGTTTGTCATCAGTAATGCTGGAGACTTGTGGTTTCAAGGTCAGCCACCTTAGGGACAGTACACACGTACTGAAGGGAGAGGCCCAACAAAGCAGTGGATCAAAGCTCGTGGGTCATTAGTAATCAGCCACAGCCACAGACGGTACCGTGGACCATTGCACTAGCTGGTGCAAGGCTGAGAATATAGACATCCATACTACTGTGTGTGTGTGTGTGTGTGTGAGGTACTTGTGAGGTGCGGGTGGGAGAGAAATAAAGGTCGACAGACGCGTCTCATACGTGACGAGCGGCAGGCGGCTGCGTAGCGGCGCGACTGAGCGGCGGCACGATGCTGATTGACCCCAAACAGGGAGGGCACACCAGCTGGCCAGATTCGCTTTTGTTCTCCATTGCCTTTCTAAATTGTTGTAACTTTGCTGTTGTTATTCTATGCCCTAAGCGCGCACACACACACACACACACACACACACGCCGGTAGCTCAGTGGTTAGAGCGCTGGCCTCACAAGCCAGAGGACCGGGGTTCGATTCCCCGGCCGGGTGGAGATATTTGGGTGTGTCTCCTTTCACGTGTAGCCCCTATTCACCTAGTAGTGAGTAGGTACGGGATGTAAATCGAGGAGTTGTGATCCTGTAGTCCCGGTGTGTGGTGTGTGCCTGGTCTCAGGCCTATCCGAAGATCGGAAATAATGAGCTCTGAGCTCGTTCCGTAGGGTAACGTCTGGCTGTCTCGTCAGAGACTGCAGCAGATCAAACAGTGAAACACACACACACAGTGCCATGTCATGAGAGAACTCCCTCTGGGTGTGACTGCCGGAGTGACACATGTGTAGTACGTCCTGGTGCTGTGCTGTGCTGTGCTGTGCTGTATCATGCGAGAGAGAGAGAGAGAGAGAGAGAGAGAGAGTAATTATCCACACAGTAATTGTCAGTATGAGATAGATTTATTGTAGTTAGTTCGTTCCCTACATCCTCCTCTTTCACCTCTTCCTCCTCTTCCTCCTCCTCCTCCTCTTCCCACTCCTCACTGCCCTCGCCCTTCCCTTCCCTGCCCACCTCTTCCATCACCCTTCTCCCTTCCCTCTCCCGCTTTCTTTTCCTACTTCCCGAATTCAGTATCTTCTCCCCATCACTTCTTTTCCTATTCTCTTTTCCTCCCGCTCCTTCCCAGTACTTCTGCCTCGCTACTTCACTTACTTTCCTATTCTTCCCCCTTCTCCTCCCCATGCCTCTCCTGCTCCCCATCTCCCCACATTTCATAACTTTCTCACTGTGACTTTCTCCTTCACACTTCTGCTCCTCCTCCACTTATTTTTAATCTCCTCATCTTACTCCCCTCTTTCCTTACCTTTTCCTCTTCTCCCCACTCGCTCCCTTTAATCTCTCTCTTATCTTATTATCATGTTATCCACGTCTTTTTTTATCATTCAACGTGTTAATCCTTCTAATCTCTCTCTCTCTCTCTCTCTCTCTCTCTCTCTCTCTCTCTCTCTCTCTCTCTCTCTCTAATCGTGCCGCTCTCACTCTCATCAGTTACCACCACACACACACACACACACACACACACACACACACACACACACACACACACACACACACACACTACTCTGTCCTCTATTCTATCCTCTAATCTCTAACTTTCGTCTCTCTCACCAATACAAAAGGCGAGGACAAAAAACTGGTCGAGATGTAAATTTGGATAAAAACTCGAATATTTAAAGGAAAAAAACAACAACAACAATTGACGTCTTAAAAATAACTAGATTAAAAAAGAAAGTAGGAAAGCTTTGGTGGAGTTTTTATGTTGGTCTTGCGTCAGTCAATAGGGAGCTTCCAAAGAACAGATTTATGGATGGGAAGGTTTGAAATAGGAAAAATTATAGTTGTGCTCTCTCACCACGGCTGTTTTCCAAGGCCACAGAGATGATTAGCGAGGTTTTCAAGTGTTTCTCCTGTTGATAATGTAGAAATTTTGTCACTCTGTCTCTAGAACCGTAAAATGTCTTAAAACGCTCTTCTCTCTCTCTCTCTCTCTCTCTCTCTCTCTCTCTCTCTCTCTCTCTCTCACCACGACTGTTTTCCAAGGCCACAGTGATGATTAGCTGGGTTTTCAAGAGTGTTTCTCCAGTTAAAAAATGC
>NC_059286.1:8188181-8198181 GCF_017591435.1 Portunus trituberculatus
CGGAGGCCCAGGAACGTTTTAAGAGCAGCGACCCTGTTTGTGTTGCTCGTTCCATGCTGTCAGTCTCTCTCTCTCTCTCTCTCTCTCTCTCTCTCTCTCTCTCTCTCTCTCACGTGTTGTAAGGCTTGACGGGAGGTTCTGATCGGTATTTTCCTTGTTTCAACGCACCGTGACACATTAAACTCACATACAACGTTTTTTGTTTCCTCCTTTCAATGCCAACGCACAGCAAAGTGACGAAACAATGGCGCACTGGTAACTTCTCTATCATTGCTCTCTTCTTACACGCTCAAACTTCTGGTGTTCGTGATTTTTCTTGGCCTTGCCCATGAGCTTGTATTCTGAAACGCTTCGCTCTCACACCTCAACAGTTTTCAAAGGCCGCAGAGATGACTATACGGGTTGTCAAGGCTGATTGTTCCGTTAAGAGTACAGGAATCTTGTTAGTCTGTCACTGGAATCATAAAACCTTCCTGAAAAACTCGTATAATAAGTTTACCTAGAGTTTTCAAAGGCCACAGAGATGATTGGCCGGTTTCTCAAGAGTGTCTGTCCCGTTAATAATGCAGGCATCTCGTTAGTCTGTCATTGAAATCATAAAACCTTCCTATAATAAGTTTACCTAGAGTTTTCAAAGGCCACAAAGATGATTGGCCGGTTTCTCAAGACTGTTTGTCCCGTTAATGATGTAGGAATCTTGTTAATCTGTCACTGAAGCCAGAAAACCTTCTTCAGAAACTCGTATAACTTTACCTAGAATTTTCAAAGGCCACAGAGATGATTAGCCGGTTTGTCATTAGTGCTTGTCCGGTTAATAATGCAGGAATCTTATTGATCCGTCACTGAAACTAGAAAAAAACATCCTTAAAAACCCTTATAACTTCGAGTAGAGCCCTGTGAAAGAGTGCTTGGCTTACTGATAACGCAAAAATCATAATAATCTGTCGTTAAAACCATAAAAATGTCCTTAAAAACCCGTATAACTTTGACTAGAGCCTTTGAACGAGTGTTTATCCTACTAATAATGCAAAAATCATATTAATCTGTCACTAGAACCAGAAAAAAAAACATATAAAAACCGGCGTAATTTCAACAAAAGCGCTTTGAACGAGTGTTTACCCTCCTAATAATGCAAAAATCATAGTAATCTGTCGCTAGAACCAGAAAAATATCCTTAAAAACTCCCATAACTTCAACTACACTCTTGTTTACCCTACTAATAATGCAAAATTCTTATTATTCTGTCACTATAACTATTAAACGCCTTCCACACTCGCCTACCGTCACTGCCACCGTCACACACACCGTCACACACACACCCTACCGTCACTGAAACCGTCACACTCACACTACAGTCACTGCCACCATCACAGTCTTCCCCGTCACCTCGAGAACCAAGTGAGGGAACATTCTGGTGACGCTTTCTTAAGATCCTGGTGAGGTCCTCTTAATACTGGAGAACTAATGCTTGATTCTCTGACACCACGCCGCGGGGTTTGTCTTTCCTTCTGTCTACATAGTAGTGTGTGGTGGAAGACTTCTCAGAGTTGTGGCGCGTTTTCCGTGAGTTTACTAGGAGTTTGACAAGAGACGGTAGTGTTTTGGGTGTTGTGTTATTTGCGGCTACTACGTCTTAACTTCTCTCTCTCTCTCTCTCTCTCTCTGGTTCGTATTTTCAAACACTTTTCTGGTTCACCTCCACTATTTCAAAAGGTTTTATTTGAAGTTACACGAGTTTTTAAGGTGTTTTAGCAGTTCTAAAGGAAGAGTGACAAGATTTCTACACTAATGACTCGAGAAACACTTGAAAATCTGGCTAGTCATCTCTGTGGCCTTGGAAAATAGTCGTGAGAGAGCAAAACGTCTCTCTCTCTCTCTCTCTCTCTCTCTCTCTCTCTCTCTCTCTCTCTCTCTCTCTCTATATATATATATATATATATATATATATATATATATATATATATATATATATATATATATATATATATATATATATTTATCTATCTATCTATCAAACAGCAATAAAGATCAAACACAATTGTACGGAATGACAAAAGAAAAATACGTAGCTAGTGTGTTGATTCAGCCTCACGTGTCAGGTTTGGCGTGTGGTGAGAGAGGCAACAGATCTCATGAGTCGCGTTCAATTCGGCAACAAACTGAAGGGAAGTGTTCTGAAAGGAGCGAAGTGGAGATGACTAGAGTTTTCAGGGTTGTTGTTTTTTTTTTCCTGCTTTTTTTATGTGAAGTGTTCAAGGTTGCTGGGATGAGATGCTGAAAGGTTTGTGAATAGCGTGCAGGAATGTTCGTGAGTGCCGTTCCTTGTTAAACCATTAAGAGCCACTGGCAATCTTAATTATCTTCAATGAGAGGCACCTACAGATTTTTTTTTTTTTTCCTACTTTCTGGTGGTAATATGATTCTTTTTGCTGAGGTACGATGCAGAGACGTTTATGAATAGCGCTCTTTGTTAAACGGGGAAAAGACGATCGCAAACTTGATTAAAGTATCCGCGAGGGGTTAGCAAACGTTATCGACAAACGTGCGATACAGAAACGTTTGCGAATAGCGGTTCTCTGTTAAACTATCATGAAAACTTTCGAAAACCAAACTTTTACTAGAGGATGATTAACGACTGCCGAGACACGTGGGAGGTAGAAACGTTTACGAGTATCAGTCCTTTGTTAAATTGTCACAAATAACTCTCTAAACCCAGCTTTCACTAGAGGCTGGTTAACGATTGCCGAGACACGTGGGAGGAAGACACGTTTATGAATAGCAGTCCTTCGTTAAACTGTCACAAACAACTCTCTAAGACTCAGCTCCCACTAGAGGCTGGTTAACCCCTTCATTACTGGGACGCATTTTTATCATGAGTTTGGGTATAATTAGACGTTTTTGTTTACATGAGATAGAAGATTAATGGCCAGAATCTTCACTATTTCAATCCCCCCACATAAGTTTCTGAAGGTGTATGAGATCACTAGAGAGTAAGCAGAATGAATATGAAAACGCGTCATAGTACTGAAGGGGTTAAAGATTGGCGAGACGCGCACTATAAAGAAAAGTGTACGAACAGCGATCCTTTGTAATCTGCGCAGTCCAAGCCACAGGGACCAGGGACAGTGCAAGCAATACACTTTAGAAATACTTGTCGTTGGTGAGTACCGCTGAATGCAGTCACGTGTAAGCTTTTTTTATGTAAGAGGGGAAAGCTGGCCATGGGCAACATAAGATCAGAAGAAAAGCCCACTTAGCTGCTAGTTCTTTTGTAGGTCCATGAGAGTTAGCCAAAGAAAAGGAGATAAATCGTCTTCAAATCTTCCTCTTAAATTAAGTCAAGTCATAGGAAGCCGGATATACAGATGCAGGCAGGGAGTGCCAGAGAAAGGGATGCATGATTGAGAGTATTGGTTAACTCTTGCATCAGAGAGGTAGACAGAGTAGGTGAAAGGAGGAGGAAAGCCTAGTGCAGCAGGCCGAAGGAGGAGAGGAAGCATGCAGTAATGGAATAACAAAGTGATGGATGCTTCCTGTGTATGAAATATCAAGTGATAAGTATTCTTGAAGCGCGCGGCATGCACTAGTTAGGAAGCAGCGGTGATTGGCGAGCTGCCAGAAGCATGGTGTAAGCAGACTCGTGATCAGCAGTGCGTCATTTGAGGAATGCGAGCCACAAACGTTTTCGCATCCTCTCTTGCCAATTTTTTAGGGTTTCACGGATTCTTTTGGTCTAGGAGAGTCTTTGTGATTGTCTACCAAGGAGGTTTTTTTTTTTTTTACGTTATGGCCTATAGCCCCTTTAGGCACACTTGAAGAGTGTGAGAAGCACTGTTCAGCTTCCATCCATTAGTGACGCAGGCAATTTTATTTATAGTGGTAGCCATGTTAGGGCCCATATCACCACCCAAGCGCATCTTTGGTGCAGCCACCTAGAACCAGGGCACCATGGTGACATGTAGGTAACTTTAAACCACTCGACAAATGGCAAAGTCCAAGGCGGTATGTGGTGGGATTCGAACGTTCGCGCGGATGTCTGCCCGATCCCACCACCACCACCACCTTATCCACTACGCCACCGTCTGTCTTTGGTCAATGTTAACAACCTCTAGTGGAACTCTATTGGGCTCTGAAGGTTCTTTTTTTTCATTTTTAGTAAGAGGGAAGACCGGCAAGGGCAACACAAATTGATAAAAAAGAAAAGACCCACTGAGGTTCCAGTTCACAAACAAGATTAAAAGGAAATATTTAGAAGGCGACTCTAAGGATGGTAAGAGAGTCAGTCATCTTGTGGTAAAGGAGTACATTTTGTTGCTAATAAACAAGTCAAGTCAAGCCAAGTCGAGTCAAGTCAAGAGCAACTTTCAACAAGGCACAGTTCAAGTCTATTGAAGCCAACTGCTGCTCATCGAGGACCAAGAATGTAGAACGTTTCCTCTCGCCTTCTTTCAACAGGATCAAGTGGAGACCATTTGGAATTTCAAAGATGGGTTTTTTTTTCTATAATAAAACTGATCATTTACTCTAACAAGGAGGAAATTGTATGTAAGCATGAGAGGAGAATTTCAAGATGTTTATCCCATTTCTTTTGGCTAAATCTCTTCTCTTGTTCCTGTTTGGGGACTGACATCTCGGTGGGCGTCTTTTTCTAATCATTTGTGTTACATTTGGAATTTCAAGGGTGTTTTTTCTCTCCTATATTGTAACTGGCGATTTAAAGTGACAGGGTATTGTTTATAAGCATGAGAGGGAAGCTTCAAGACATTTATCCCATTTCTTTGGGTTAAATATCTTCTCTCGCTCCTGTTCGGGAACTGGCGTCTCCGTGGACCTTTTTTGTTTTGCCGTTTTTTGTTGCCGTTGACTAGTTTTCCTTACTTACATAAAAGAGAAAAGAAATGGATAAGTGTTCCTGATCCCAATCCAGCAAGATTCAGAAGTCATTTGAGATTTCTCCCAGGACGTGTCGTGGTACTAATGACAACTCAACACATTAACCCCTTCAGTACCAGGACGCGTTTCCATATTCATTCTGCTTACTATTTGGTGATTTTACACAGCTTCAGAAACTTACGTGGGGGGGATTAGAATTTTTTTTTTTTTTTTATGAAGGGAAGAAGGGAAGAAAGACAGTCAAGGGCAAAAAAAAAAAAATGTTAAATAAAAAAGGCCCATTTGAGTGGTGGCTCTCTACAAAGGGAAAAGCAGGGAAGAGAGAGAGTCAAGGGAAAAAAGAAAAGGATGAAAAAAAAGCCTCACTTGATTTTTGGCTCTCTACAAAGGGAAAAGCGTCAGCCAAAATTAGGAAGCAAATGCCTCGATACCTCCCTCATAAAAGAAGACAAGTCGTAGGAAATCGGATATACAGATGCAGGGAGGGAGTTCCAGAGTTTACCAGTGAAAGGTAGTGAAGACTTTGGCCATTAATCTTCTGACCTCCATAGACCCTTCCTAATGTCAATAAAATGGTCTAATCACACCCAAAGTTCGCATTTTCATATTCATATTCTACTTACTATTTGGCAATTTTATACAGCTTCAAACACTTTTGTGTGGCATTAAAATAGTGCAGACTCTGGCCTTAATCTTCTGACTTCCATAAACCCTTCCTAATGTAAATAGAACAGTTTAATCACACCCAAAACTCGTATTTTGATATTAATTCTACTTAATATTTGATGATTTTATACGGCTTCAGAAACTTATCTGGGGGGATTAAGATAGCGAAGACTCAGGCCAGTAATCTTCTGACCCCATAAACTCTTCCTAATGTAAATAAAATGGTCTAATCACACCCAAAACTCGCATTTTCCTTTTCGTTCTTACTATTTCGGGATTTTACACAGCTTCAGGAACTTATGTAGGGAGATTAGGATAGCAAAGACTCAGGCCAGTGATATTCTGACCACCATCGACCCTTCCTAATGTAAACAAAACTCCATAAACGTACCCCAACTCAAGGTAAAAAAGCGTCTAAGTGCTGAAGGAGTTAAGAACATCCTGGTGCCACTCTACACCAAGATGCAGAAGTCACGCAGCATATCAAGGAGGTTTGGTGGCTCTAATAATAGATCGACAAAGAACTCTCAGTGAGAAACGTTTCCTCGACACTTCACTGAAGGGAATCGAGTGGAAAAAGAGGAATAAAAAGGAAAAGAGGAGTTGAAATGACTGGTAACATACGAAAGGTGGTGGATTGGTGGTGGAGGTGGGTTGTGGAGTGAGTTGTGGATAGTAAGTGGAAGGAACTTTAGGAATGACTCTCCACTATCCAGAAACTTTCAGGGATGTGGAAATATAAGTTGAAATGAGTAGCAAATCACGAAAGGAGTGGATTTTTTGTATTTATGTTATGGCCTATAGCGCCTTGTAGGTCTATTTGAAGAGTATGTATGGGAAACACTGTTCAGCTTTCACCCTTTAGTGGCGCAAGCAATTTTATATATAGTGGCACCCATATTAGGGTCCATATCACCACCCAAGCGCATCTTTGGTGTATCATGGTGACATGTAGGTAACTTTAAACCACTCGACAAATGGCAAAGTTTCAAGGTGGTACGTGCTGGGATTCAAACCTACGCGTGGACGTCTGCCCGATCCCTCGCTCACCACCTTATCCACTACGCCACCTCCTCTCTGGTGATGGAGTGGTGGTGGAGGCGGGTTGTGGAGTGTTGGCTGTAGGTAATGAGTGGAAGAAACTTTATGAATAACTCTCCACTATCCAGGAACGTTGAGGGATGTGGAAATAGGAGTTGAAATGAGTAGGAATGCAAGAAAGGAATGGATTAGTGGTGGAGTGGTGGTGGAGGCAGATTGTGGAGTGTTGGCTGTAAGTAATGAGTGGAAGAAACTTTGGGCCACTATCAAAGAACGTCGAGGTATGTGGAAATAGGAGTTGAAATGAGAAGGAACGCACGGAAGGAGTGGATTAGTGGTGGAGTGTGGCATGTAGGTCGCGGATGGAAGGACCTTTGGGAGTATCGTGCCTACATCCTGGAACGTTTAGGAATGTGGAAGGGCCGGGGATCTCCTAACCACCCTCTGAAGTCCTTGGAAATCCCTTGGGAACCCCTTCGGAACCTCTTCTAATTGGCGTGACGAGAAACTCAAACGACACACGGAACCAAACCATCGAGAAAAAAAAAAAACATAGAAGGAAAGAAATGAAGAGGATGAAAAAAAGAGAAAAAAAAAGCTATCCCGTGTGTGTGTGTGTGTGTGTGTGTGTGTGTGTGTGTGTGTGTGTGTGTGTGTGTGTGTGTGTGTGTGTGTGTCCTTCAAATTCTTTCTAAAATTGCGTGGTATTGTTATTCATTTTGCGTGTGTTCTATTTAACATTCTCTCTCTCTCTCTCTCTCTCTCTCTCTCTCTCTCTCTCTCTCTCTCTCTCTCTCTCTCTCTCTCTCTCTCTCTCTCTCTCTCTCTCTCTCTCTCTCTCTCTCTCCCAACTTCAAAATAATAGATAAAATAAACATATAATTAAAAGTGTTAGTGCAGAGAGAGAGAGAGAGAGAGAGAGAGAGAGAGAGAGAGAGAGAATCAAAGCTGAGGTCGGTAGAGGAAGTGTTTTATTTCCTCAAGAGAGAGAGAGAGAGAGAGAGAGAGGGCAATCTTCTCTCCATCACTGAGGAAAGATGGAGGCAGGAAATGTGGCAAGAAATAGAGAGAGAGAGAGAGAGAGAGAGAGAGAGAGAGAGAGAGAGAGAGAGAGAGAGAGAGAGAATACAGCGTCCATTATTACGCTGTTGTTATTTATTACCATTGATTTGTTGTTACTTCGTTATAGAGAACATTTATCGTCACTGATGCATTGTTCGTTCGTTATAGAGAGGTGAGGGGATGTTGGCTCGTTATAGAGAGGTCATGGGATAGTTCGTTATAGGGCTGAGAGGATAATTCGCTATAGAGAAGTGAGGGATCTTGTTTCGTTATAGAGAAGTGGAGGGATGTTAATTCGTTATAGAGGTGAGAGGACAGTTTATTATGGAGCTCAGGGGACAGTTCGTTATAGAGAAATAAGGGATGTTGCCTCGTTATAGAGAGGTGAAGGGATGTTAATTCGTTATAGAGAGGTGAAGGGATGTCAATTCGTTATAGAGAGGTGAAGGGATGTCAATTCGTTATAGAGAGGTGAAGGGATGTCAATTCGTTATAGAGAGGTGAAGGGATGTTAATTCGTTATAGATAGATAGATAGCGAAGGGATGTTGGTTCGTTATAATGAGGTGAGAGGAAGTTGACAGCACCCCCCACCCCCCAGCCTCGAGATGTTCCTGTGACACGTGCGCCCCTCACTCTTCTTGCCTCTTTTGTGTAAGAGGGGAAACCGCCAAGGACAAAAAAAAAGTGATATAAAAAATGCCCACAAAGATGCCAGTCCTCAAACAAGTGAAAAGGAAAAGGGACTGGTATAGGAGGCTGGTATAGGAGGCTGGTATAGGAATCTGGTATAGGGGACTGGTATAGGCTGGTATAGGGGACTGGTATAGGAGGCTGGTATAGGAGTCTGGTATAGGAGTCTGGTATAGGGGACTGGTATAGGCTGGTATAGGAGGCTGGTATAGGAGTCTGGTAAAGGGGACTGGTATAGGTTGGTATAGGAAGCTGGTATAGGAGTCTGGTATAGGAGGCTGGTATAGGAGGCTGGTATAGAAGGCTGGTATAGGAGGCTGGTATAAGAGTCTGGTATAGGAGGCTGGTATAGAAGGCTGGTATAGAAGGCTGGTATAGGAGGCTGGTATAGAAGGCTGGTAAAGGGGACTGGTATAGGCTGGTATAGGAAGCTGGTATAGGAGGCTGGTATAGGAGTCTGGTAAAGGGGACTGGTATAGGCTGGTATAGGAGGCTGGTATAGGAGTTTGGTATAGGGGACTGGTATAGGCTGGTATAGGAGTCTGGTATAGGAGGCTGGTATAGGAGGCTGGTATAGGAGGCTGGTATAGGAGTCTGCTATAGGAGACTGGTATAGGCTGGTATAGGAGGCTGGTATAGGAGTCTGGTATAGGAGTCTGGTATAGGAGGCTGGTATAGGAGGCTGGTATAGGAGTCTGGTATAGGAGTCTGGTATAGGAGTCTGGTATAGGAGTCTGGTATAGGAGGCTGGTATAGGAGGCTGGTATAGGAGTCTGGTATAGGAGTCTGGTATAGGAGTCTGGTATAGGAGGCTGGTATAGGAGTCTGGTATAGGAGTCTGGTATAGGAGTCTGGTATAGGAGGCTGGTATAGGAGTCTGGTATAGGAGTCTGGTATAGGAGGCTGGTATAGGAGGCTGGTATAGGAGGCTGGTATAGGAGGCTGGTATAGGAGTCTGGTATAGGAGTCTGGTATAGGAGGCTGGTATAGGAGTCTGGTATAGGAGGCTGGTATAGGAGGCTGGTATAGGAGTCTGGTATAGGAGGCTGGTATAGGAGTCTGGTATAGGAGTCTGGTATAGGAGTCTGGTATAGGAGTCTGGTATAGGAGGCTGGTATAGGAGGCTGGTATAGGAGTCTGGTATAGGAGTCTGGTATAGGAGTCTGGTATAGGAGGCTGGTATAGGAGTCTGGTATAGGAGGCTGGTATAGGAGGCTGGTATAGGAGTCTGGTATAGGAGTCTGGTATAGAAGGCTGGTATAGGAGGCTGGTATAGGAGTCTGGTATAGGAGGCTGGTATAAGAGTCTGGTATAGGAGGCTGGTATAGGAGGCTGGTATAGGAGGCTGGTATAAGAGTCTGGTATAGGAGGCTGGTATAGGAGGCTGGTATAGGAGTCTGGTATAGGAGGCTGGTATAGGAGGCTGGTATAGGAGTCTGGTATAGGAGTCTGGTATAGAAGGCTGGTATAGGAGGCTGGTATAGGAGTCTGGTATAGGAGGCTGGTATAAGAGTCTGGTATAGGAGGCTGGTATAGGAGGCTGGTATAGGAGGCTGGTATAAGAGTCTGGTATAGGAGGCTGGTATAGGAGGCTGGTATAGGAGTCTGGTATAGGAGTCTGGTAAAGGGGACTGGTATAGGCTGGT